>NC_091750.1:42047088-42347088 GCF_043380555.1 Nothobranchius furzeri | reverse complement strand
GTAAATGTTTCCTATATAAGGAACCCAGCAGGTTGCATCAAGTCACTGACTAGTGTCAGAGTCTTTACAGCAATCCTCATACTAAGCAAGCATTTAGCGACAGTGGAGAGGAAAACTCCTTTTTAACAGGAAGAAACCTCCAGAGGATCCTGGCTCAGTATAAGCAGCCGTCCACCACGACTCACTGGGGATGGAGAAGAGACAGACACACACACACACACACACACACACACACACACACACACACACACACACACACACACACACACACACACACACACACACACACACACACACACACACACACACACACACACTCGTGCAGTTTGTCGCAGTGATATTTTTGTTCTGTTGTAGTTTTGTGTGCCCCCCTTTCTTCTCTCTTTTTCTGCAGGTCCAGAAGCAGATTATTTTACATCCTTTATTGTTTATCTTTGTGATCATTTTTTTACAACCTCTTCCTTATCCCCCCCCCCCCAACCCCACCCCCCTTTCTCTTTCATTTATGTCTCTGTGTCCCAGTGTTTGCGAAAACTTTTGAACCATTGTCGGTACCAGATCGACTCGGGGTTCTGCATCTGCAAATTACGTCACAGTAGATGATTGAACGTTGATCTCCTTGACAAAGTTATCAGGAACTACTGATTTTGTTTAATAAATGATAAATGACCCGCACTTGTATAGCGCCTCTCAGAGTAAGGACTCCAAAGCGCTTTACACTACAGTGTATCATTCATCCAGTCACACACACATTCACACACTGATGGTGATGAGCTACGATGTAGCCACAGCTGCCCTGGGGCGCACTCTTTATTTGCCACTTTATTCCCCATGTGGCTTTTATTTGACCTTTATTCTTATTCAGTTGTTCACCATAGTAAATTAGTTTTTGTTTCCTAATTATTGTTGTTAATTATTGTTTATATTTATCTTCAGCTTCTTTTGTTTGCAGTTTTAAGAAACATGTATACATTTTATTTTTCTTTGCTCAAGCGTTTTTTTATCCCCTTAGTCATCCATGGCTGTTTTTCCTTTTACCATTACTTTTTATTACCTGGTGCTGGTGCACACCTTGTGGTGCAATAAACAGACATGAAAAAATATGTTAAGTAAGGGCATGTCCCCTACGGAGGAAAATTTTGGACATTTTATATTTAAAAGCATCAGTCTGGCATTATAAAACACTCCTTGTTCCCTCCTCTCCATGATTGATGTCAAGTTGTTGTTTGCCTCAAGGGCAACATGCCGATTATCACTTGTAAGTCGCTTTGGACAAAAGCGTCTGCTAAATACATAAACATAATATATTTGATTGATTCTTTATCCTTTCCTGTCTTCAATCCATTTTGAATGCCAACTACAGCAAAATCTTCTGATGCATCCATGCTGCTCAGTTCCAGAACTGCGTCATGTCACCAGTTACTAAAATCAGTGGCAAAGATGCTGTTGAACGTGTGAGCGTGCAGAACTTGCAAAACTACATGACTCAATTTAAGGAACAAAATAGAATCCAGCTGCTTTTATTTATTTGTTGTGGATGTTTATAGGAACTTGGGCTTCACAATATATCGCAAATATATCGTTATTGCGATATTAGCATGCGCAATATGTATATCGCAAAGAACAGATAAATATCGCAATGAATGGTCAGCTCAGATGTTTGCTACACATAATGCATTCTTTCAATCAAAGGGAAGCATGATGCTTTTCTCAATAAAGCAAATAGAGCTCTAACCATTTGGCCAGTTGGGTGGGTTCTCAGAGGTTGGATGTCCGCCCCCGAGGCGGACGGCACTTAATTTTGATGGTTAGCAAACACCTGCGTTAGCTTTGTTCTGCGCTTTCTGCTGATTCTGCTTTTCCTGGGATCCACTGCTTGACTTTTCTTGTTCATTTTCTTTTTCCCTTTCCTCACATCTTTTGCTTTTCTCATTTTTATGAATTTTTTTTTTGTTGTCATTAAGCACACTTAATTTGACGTGGTTCTGATGTTGCACAATGGAGATAAATCTCAGAAACCAAAAAAAATTGGTTAACGGTCTGTATTTGATATAGCGCCTTCTAGGACCCTGTAACCCCACAAGGTGCTTTAAAACAAAATGAGTCATTCACCCATTCACACACATTTACACCCTGGTGGTGATAAACTACATTGTAGCCACAAAAGCCCAAGGGCACACTGACTGAGGCAAGTCTGCTGTACACAGGTCCCTCCAAACACCACAAGCAGGCAAAGTGGGTTATGTGTCTTGCCCATGGACACAACAACAGTGACATACTGAGCAGGGCTCGAACCTGCAACCTTCCAATTATGGGGCGAGCACTTAACTCCTGTGCCACCGTCGCCCCTCAAAAACTTCTCCAAGCTTGTGTTATTTGTGGAGATAAAACAAGTCAGGTGGTAGAGTCGAGTCGTTGTTATCCAGTCCCAAGCAAGATGTCCACATATGAAAAAATAAGACTCCAAATCCCGTCTGTTGCCACTTTCTGCGGCAACAGATTGGCCGGTGGCTTTTTTGCCCCAAGTATGGCTTGCAAGGTATTTATTCCTATCAGAGACTACTGCAAATGTATAGACTAGTTTTACACACCTTTAATGCTTTTTTTTTCTATTATTGTGGTTACTTACATTAAGACAATTTTCCATGTATATGGATAATAAAATTGTATCTAATCTGATGCACTTATAGAGTTATGTATATTTATATATTTGTCCTGATAACTAATTGCCATGTATTTCTCTGTCCTCTTAGGGTTACAGAATCTACAAGAAAAACCTGAGGAGGGTCCAGTTCCTGGAGCCTCATCTAAGCTGGTTCTACCTCAAAAAACAAAAGAGGACCTGGGCGGAGCAGACCCTGATGTCCAGCTCTGCTACTGCATTGAAGCCACCTTTGTAGACATCATCAGCTCTACGCTCCATGGACTTTAGATTAAGTACACGTGGGTTGGGTCTTGGGGCTACATGAATACATGTCTTAGAGTTTAAGATCCATTCAAATTGTGTAAAAAGGTTCTTGCTTCAGCAGACGTTCTAAACTTTCTCTACTGAGTCTAAAAAAAGACCTTCTGCCTACTTCAGTCATCATTTTGTATTTTTGCAAATCCTAAAGTTATTTTGTGTGTGTGTGTGTGTGTGTGTGTTTTCACCTAAAGGTCATTTTTTTCATCCCAGCAGTGACAGTTTTCTAAGATGTGATGTAACATTTTTATTCTCAAACTGTGAAATAGAAAAATGAATTGAAACATGTTTTTTCTTGTAATAAAACAATACCATACCATACCATACCATTTTATTTATAAAGCGCATTCAACATGGCATTACAACCAGACAAGGCGCTGTACATTAAAAGATTACAGTTAAATTAACACGTTCAGAATGACATTTAAAGCATAGTTTATAAGAAAAAATGAAAACAAGAAAATACTCGAACTAACAGTCGTAAAACACTAAAAACGCAAAGGAATGTGAAACAACAGATAAAAACATATGAAAGAACCACAGTAATACAGATGTTAATTATTGTGCATTCTATTGTAGAAAGAATGCAGATGTCGAAAGTGGTCCATGATTATGTATTATATGCAAGGTTGAAGTAGTGAGTTTTCATGCGAGATTTAAAAATGCTAATTGTTGGTGCTTGCCTCACTAGTAGTGGTAATGCATTCCACAGCTTGGGAGCACAGACAGAGAAAGCCCTTTCTCCACGGCTTTTCAGACGTGCGTTTGGAAGAGCTAGGAGGAGCTTATCCTCAGACCTGAGAGCACGAGGCGGATTGTAGTAATGGACGAGTTGACACAGATATGGAGGAGCTTGACTGTTCAGGGATTTATAAGTGAGCAGCATGATTTTGAAATTGATCCTGAGATGAACGGGCAACCAGTGGAGAGATTTTAGAATTGGTGTAATGTGCTGTCTTCTGTCAACTCCAGTCAGGAACCTAGCTGCTGAATTCTGGACTAGCTGAAGTCTAGATTGAGCTGCTTTACTGATGCCGTATAAGCAGGAGTTGGAGTAATCCAGCCGTGAAGTGATGAAAGTGTGGACTACTGATTTGAGAAGACGGACACTCAGGATGTGCTTAAGTTTAGAGATACGCCTGAGGTGGTAAAAACATGATTTAACTGTGTTATTGACCTGAGCATCCATCTTCAGAGCCTGGTCTATTTTAACTCCAAGGTTGGAAATTACAGTGGAGACATTAGGTGAGAGATAGTTGAGGTCAGGTTGAAGAGTAGCCGGGATGCTGTGAGGATTAAAAACGATTACTTCTGTTTTGGAGTCATTCAGATGGAGGAAGTTATCAGCAAGCCAAAGCTTAACATTATCGATACAATCAGACAGAACTTGCATTGATTGAGTTGGCTTGAATGAAAAGTAGATCTGACAGTCATCAGCGTAAAGATGGTATGAGACAGCGTGCCTTCTGAAAATGGCTCCTAAGGGCAGTATATAGAGGTTAAATAGTAACGGGCCGAGTATTGAACCTTGTGGGACACCCCAACGGAGTGGTTGTGACTCGGATGAACAGCCATCCAACATGACTCTAGCGGACCTGTTATAAAAGTATGACCTGAACCAATCTAGGGCTGAACCAGAAATGCCAGCCCAAGTCTGAAGTCTGGTGATCAAGATGTTATGATCGATCGTGTCAAATGCTGCTGATAGATCCAAAAGTAGCAGAACCACATGGAAACCTGAATCTAAAGCGAGAAAAATGTCATTAAACACCCGAACATGAGCAGTTTCAGTGCTGTGCTGTTTTCTGAAACCAGACTGAAAAATGTCCATTACCTGATTGTCATTTAGATGTGTCAGCATCTGTTCATACACTATTTTCTCAAGGACCTTAGATAAAAACGGTAATTTGGAAATTGGTCGGAGATTAGAGTAATCAGTGGGGTCGAGACCAGGTTTTTTCAAGATTGGCTGAAGAACGGCATGTTTAAAGGCAGAAGGAACTTCAGCCAATGTCAAGCTACTATTTAAGATGTCTAGCACATTATGGCTAATGAAAGGAAAAACCTCTTTCAGGAGACGTGGTGGGATAACATCTTCTGGGGAGCCAGACGGTTTCATGGCAGCAACAGTTTTTTCTAGATAGGGCAGAGAGATGGGCTGAAAGCTTTGAAGTTGCACATGAGGGGGAATGACTGAATCAGGAACATGGTTGGTTTGGTGAATCTGAGCTGTGATTACACTAATCTTATTTAAGAAAAACTGCAGGATTTGGTTACACAAGTCAGCAGACGCAGAGGAAAATAGTTTTGTAACTGGTGAAAGCACTGCATTCATAGTTTTATATAACACACCTTGATTATTAGAATTAGCCGTTACAATGCTTGCAAAAAATCGATTTCTTGCGCCTCTGACTGCTCTTTGGTACTGAGACCACGCCTCTCTCATGGATTCAAAGGATACAGTAAGCCTGTCTTTTATCCATTTACGTTCCAGTCTTCTGGCATGTTGTCTCATGGAACGAGTTTGCTCGTTCAGCCATGGGTCAGGTCGGGATGTATTTCGCCTTGATTTTAATGGAGCGACAATATCCAAAGCAGCCAGACAGGATGAATCAAGCGCATGAAGTAATCCCTCAACAACAGTAAATTCATCAGTAGATTGAAATGGAGCTGAATTCAAAGCAAGAATAGCAGCAAAATGTGCAGCAGTATTGGGTCTGATTGTTCGAGAGAAGCTGGGACGGAAACACTCAACACGAGAGGCAGAGTCTAAGTTCATATTAAACACAACTGGTGAGTGATCAGAAAAAGTTGCAGGTAGAATGCCAAGATCACTAATTTGCAGCCCATGACAAAAAATCAGGTCTAGTGTGTGTGTATGACCATGAGTGGGTCCATTAACACGTTGGGACATGCTAAATGAGTCAATAAGATCTAAGAAATCCTTTACCAAAGGTTTGTCAGGACAGCAGACATGAATATTAAAATCACCCAGCAAGAGTATTTTTCCATATCTGCAGGAGACGTCTGCCAGGAAGTTTGCAAATTCATTAAGAAAATCCTTGTTATAGGGTGGTGGACGGTAAATGAGTGCACATAACAATGGAGGGGAACGTCCCAATTCAAACAAACTTAATTCAAAAGACAATGGAGTTGATTGATGGGTAATCGGTGTGCAGACAAGATCTGATTTGAATATAGTCAATAGACCTCCGCCCCGGCGCTGTGCTCTTGGAATGTTAATGAAGGAGCATCCAGGAGGTAACATTTCAACAATAGCAGCTGAATCTCCAGGGGTTAACCATGATTCAGTGGCGCATAGAACAGACAAGCTATTGTTCAGGAAGAATTCCTTCAGAATAAAAGTTTTATTTCCAACCGATCTGGCATTGATCAGTGCAAAGCGAGTCGACTGCTTTCCCGATGGAAGAGAAAGTCCGGCTCCATCAAATCTTGCAATATACTGTAGGTTGGCCAGATTTATTCCCCGCTGATTGTGCCGTCCAAAACGAGAGCGGCGAAAACGAGAGCGGGAGGGCAACCCGGTGGAACCCAAAGAAACAACAGGCACCAAGCACCCACCTCGAGCATCAGGGGAACTCCGAAAGCACCGCTCCTTTCCCCATACGCAGTTCAATAGAACAAAATCTGATCACTATTCATTAGTTAACACTGTACAGTTTATTCAAAAAATTGATCCATGCAAACAAATCTGACCAAACTTGGATAGACACAGAAGAAACAATATACAGAAATATTGAAGTCTCAGATGTATCTACTTCTGGACCTCTTCCCCTGAAGAACAAAAAAATTAATGCAAGTCAGTGGGGCTAATCATTTCTAATGCCATTTTTTAACTTATGTGCCACTGATTTCACATAATGATGTCTGTGAATTTTAAAGACACAATCTGATGCCAAGAAGATAATTATTTTCAAAGAGGGGCAAAAGTTATTTTAGGTTTGTGTGAAAATATATCCAGGACTACAACTGCACAACATCAAACTGACATGATTAAACCAAACACGGACAAGAGCAGAGGAAAAATGGCTCAAGTTAAACAAACTTTGAATCCTTCATTCAGGAGGAAAGAACCAACAAAATGTCACGTGGTAAGTAGCAGCTAAGCTAGGGCAGACGAGATTCTGTGGTGATGTCAAATATGCAACAAGCTGACGTCTGATTTGTTGTCAGGAATTACGAATTTTTACAAGCTGATAATTTTTGCAAGCATTACTTTTAAATGACAAGATATGTGCAATTTAGGCTATACATAAGTAAAGTAAGTAAAAGTTTATTTATAGAGCGCCTTTCACAGATATAAATCACAAAGCGCTGTACACATGGACGTAATTTTCACTTTAGAAGTGGGGGGGACACGGAGTGGGGTGGGGTGTGTGTGTGTGAATCTTTACAGTATGCTCTAATGGGAAACAGGCTTCAACACAAACAATTGTTTTCCGCTTGGTCCTAGAGCTCAACCAGCTGGGACGTAATTTTGGGGGGGGACGGGTGGGACATGTCCCCCCCACTTTTTCAAAAGGCAGTTTTGGTCCCCTGCACTTTTTTCCGTCCAAAAACAATATTACGCTCCATTAAATGGATTTGGTTGAGCACTAGGACCGAAACGGAAACCGGTTTCCTACTAGACCCGCCCAAAAGCTAATCTATTGGCTCTGTTGATACTTGCTAACGTATTATTGGCTGTTGCTGCTGTCACTCAAGTTGTAAACAGTCAGAACGTGCTCACGTTGTTTTGCTAGTTTGGAGCCGCTAGGGAACACCGGTCCTGAGTCACATCGTCAACTAGACGCTGTGTAATATCAGAGCTCAGCTCAGCTTTCATTACATAACATTTGAATAAGTGTTCATTTGTGAGTCTTTGGTAGTTAGGCACAGCCAGGAGGCAGCATGTCAAGAAAATGAAAAGTGGATATAAGAGACTTCTTTCAAAGTCAAAACGTAAGTTGGACATGTGACACCCCTGCATTAAGCTCAGACTCACCTCCTCCTTCACAAACATACTCAAAACTAACTTTTACAAACTCATCTCCTCCACATAACTGACTCCTCAGACACAATTTATTCGTATTATTATAATTATTATTTATTTATTATTACTATTATCATCATAATTATTATTACTAGTAGTGGTAGTAGTAGAAGTGTAACTTCAAAACTTTTATCATTTAACTTTATTGTAAACTTTATTGCAATGTATATGTTCACATTAAAAAGCTCTGAAAAATGAACAGTATCATCATCGTCAACAGATTTCAACAGATTTTTTTAAGCTTAATGTCAAAGATGTACACTTTTCATTAGATTTATCTTATTTTTTCCATTTATTTTGTGTGTGTTGAAATGCAACAACTGTTTAAACACTTTTAAGGGAAAAAAACATTTAATGTTTTTATACACTCAAATGTTAGGGTGATGATCATGTGTAAAACATTAGTTCAGCATGTCCTCTAACACAGCAAATGAACAAACGGCCAGATCTCAGGAGGGACCGTTTATGTATAAATAATTTTTATACTTTTGACTAGGCCTGGGAAAGTAACACATTTTGCTGGACGATATTTTGTCCAACAAATTGTTGATGATAAACGATATCATTGTCAACATTATCTAGACCAAAATAACCACTAATATAATGTTAATATATCATAATAATGCAAGTACGCCCTTTAAAATGCAACAAATAAACCTTCATTTAACATTGAAATGTCCAGAACCAGAATCGGGAGCCAGTGGAGGGACTGTAAAACTGGAGTGATGTGAGTACAAATTAGGTCTTCCATCCCTGTTAACTTGCATTAGTGTTTTCGTTCTTCCAGGGACCCGTGATCCAGTCGGAAAGGGGAGGAGGCTTAGGCTCCCAATACATACACACACCAATCTGAAAATCCCTGCATTTGTCAACATGGACAGAAAAGGGGATTAGTCATCATAGACACATTTTTACCAACACTGTCATCATTCACACATTTGGTCAAGAAATAAAAAATTGTGAGCAAATGCTTCAATATTTAAAATAAGATCAGCTATTCCAGACAAAATAAAAACTTGATACATTTGGATCTACCATATATCTTATAATTTTGTAAATATCACACCCAAAAATAAAAACTCAAGATTATACAAACTACTTCTGAGTATAGACCGTTCACAATCTTTAACAATCACAAAACAAAAACAAGATCTTGCATTTCAAACATTCCAATTTCTGGACCCAAATATGCGTAAACATATACACAACAAATAAATAATTTACAACTCATACAATTTAAAATTTTACACAGATATGTATGTTTACACATACAGGCTACAAGTTATGAAAAAATGACTTCAGACATATTTTCACATTGCACACAAGGAAATAAGGACAGTTGCATTCATGCATACCGGTTCAAGCATTCTGGGAAACAATCACCTAGTTGCTCTCTACACTATTTCGCTACCACACCCCAATGTCTCCACTTCTCTGTCTACTTGGCAGGACTTCCACACCTCAACAAAGTCAATAAAAATCAGCTCCTGGAGTCACTGACTATAGCCAAATTATTCTTATCTGGAAATCAAGGGCAAACATGCACATTACAACAAGGAAGAACCTACTCTCAGATTACATTTCCATACAGAATCAGTCTGAACCAAACACAATAAACACATGCTAGTCCTCGTTTATCTCCATCACGTCTGCTACCCGAGGTAAGGATCCACTCGCAGGTGAGGAAGGTTTTAAGTCTTAATAAGTAAAACTGAAGACACAAATGCGGACAAGTTATTCACATTTTTTCCTCCCATTGCCTAAAAAATTAGCCTACAATTTTTTTAATTTGTTTTGTCATTAATTTGTATATCAATTATTCATGCACACCCCTGCTTCACTTTATCTTGTGGTGACTACAGTGGGTACAGTAAATATTCAGACCCCAGTCAGTTTTTATCTGTTATATTGCAGCCATTTGCTAAAATCAATCAAATTCATTTTGTTACTCAATAAAGCACACACAGCACCCCAAATTGACAGAATTTTAGAAAATATGCAGATTTATTAAAAAAGAAAAACTGAAATATCACATGGTCCTAAGTATGCAGACCCATTGCTCAGTGTTTAGTAGATGCACCCTTTTGAGCTAATACAGTCTTCTTGGTCAGACAGAAACTGTTCCATTCAAGACACTCAAGACACCCAAACAGAAGCTTAGTGGACTAGTTTATGTAGTCCAGTGTAGTGAGGACTGTCCAGACCATTACGCACACATTTTCTTATCAGTAACAGAAACAACGTTTTGAGAAAAGAAGACGGTAATTAATTAGTTTGCTCGTTACTGAAATAAATATTTTTTTAGTAGCACAGTTATTTTAAACGGCGTTATTCCCATCACTGCTCTGTTGTGTCTACAGCATGCAGTGACTGAGACAGTGAGGGTCTCCGCCCACCCAGCCAATCATCATCGTGTTTGTAAGCGCGTTACCCATAGGCGTCATTTTAACCGGGGACGCCGGGGACATGTCCCCGGCAAAATTCGTGATCGGCAGCTGTGTCCCCCCCCCACTTTCAAAAAAGCCTGCTGATGAGGATTTTTGTTTTACCTGCTCAGATCTTATACCAGGGGTCGGTAACCTGTTCCCATCAAAGAGCCATTATTACCCATTTCCCACCGTAAAGAAAACACCGCAGCAGCCGCAGCGTTGCGGGCGGGGCCTAGCCTCAGACAGCAGAGCGCTGCTCACAACAGGTGACAGCAGCCGGGGGCATCGCACCCGTGGGGGATTCAACACCCACACTTTTCCAGCTGTTTTGCTCACCTCCACACCAGTCTGGTTTCTTTACGTCGCACTCACTCTGTTTGCCTCATCTCCTTCTTCACCTCCCAGCCGATGTCGGGTTTCCAGGAGAGCAGGAGAGGGAGGGACGGAAGAGCTCGACTGAATTCATAATTTTACATCTTGAATTTAGCTGTACAAAGTCTGAGTTTGATAAAGTGAAGAACAACAATTTGCAGAGGTTTATAACTGGCGCGGCGCCAGGTTTTCATTTTTGGGTGGGCCACGGTAATTTTGGACAGACCTTAATAAGCAGTGACTTAAGTGAAGCAGGCAGGTCGCGCTAGAAAATTTAGTTTAAAAAGACGTCATAAATGTTTTCCCCCGTCATTTTTATTTCTAAAATATGAAGTAAAAACTCACAATTTAATTTTCATTCATTTGTCATTAATATTTAGTCTACAACCGTGCGTTAAGTGGACCAACTTCCAGTAAACGCAAAGCATCCAGTCCACCTCTCCAAATGCGTAAAATGTGCATCAGCCGCTAGGCGTGCCGCGCGCACCATCAGCTGATCAGCCCAGACAAAAGCAGAGCAAATAGAGAAAGAATAGAGGATAATTGTGTCTGGATGTGGATGGAGATTACATTTTACATCAGCCTGATCATCATTTAAATACGTAAACCATCACCTGTCTTCTATCCACGCTATCAGCATTATTTTAATTGGTGTGTGTGTGTGTGTGTGTGTGTGTGTGTGTGTGTGTGTGTGTGTTTTCCACTTCAAACACTGGTCTAACCAACCAGACCAGCGTGTCCAGTAACACATTAATGTTACAATTAAACTTGATTAACCCCAGAGCCGTGCGCACTGCACTGTACTGACTGTAAATGAGGGGGAAACTATTTAATCGGATCCTTTACTTTTCAACATGGTTTAATGTAAAGTTTCATTCAGTACAAACTTTAGTTACACCAATCTAACGAGACAGAGCCTAGATTTGTATTCTGAACAGTTTAAACATGTTTGAAACAGAGACGTGCGTGACGCGTCTAAAATTCGCACCTGCTCCGCTATTACGGAAATTAAACTAACAAGATGAATAACATGAAATTATTTTAGGCACAGACAACATCCCCCACACTTTTGAAAAGCTTGCAACGCGCCTGATCGCTCATGTACGTCTTAATTATCTTTCATTAGATGATAATCAATAAAACAATTTATATAAAATGGATCCAGAAGTTGTAGCCCGTCTCTGCCTTCAATTTTTGGTATTTTTCACCCTGTTGATGGTTTTACTGAGCAGGTGCCACTTTTGTCCTATGTTTCTTTTTAAAACATGTTTAGACTGTTCAGAATACAAATCCAGGCTCTGTCACGTTTGATTGGTGTAATTAAACTTTGTAGGTGGGGAAGGTCAGAAAGCAGCTCAGAAGCGCCGATATGATTACGCACAAGCGTGACGCATCAACCCGGTCTCACAGTAAGACCGGGTTGGAACTGTTCAGGTTTACGCAGACAATCTTTACATTTAGAATTAGCTTACAGATGTAAAATTAATGCAGTAAAATATAAAGCTTTTTATTTAAATATCCATTCATTATTTCACAAGCACAGAGAGCCGCATCAGAAGGATGGAAGAGCCGCATGCGGTTCCAGAGCCGCCGACCCCTGTGCTAGCCTACTTTATTGTCCCCAGCAATTTTTAAACCCCACTCAAGTGTATGGTTATTGTCCCCAGCAATTCTGAAAACAAACTGACGCCCTTGGCGTTACCGACACCTCTCTCTCCCTGGCTGCAGCTGAAGTGTGGCGGTCAGAAAGACTCACACTGTTGCTCAACGTTCAACAAGCACATAGTAATGCACAACCTTCCGTCCCCAGTAATGGTAACGGCGTTGCAACAGTGGGAAAGGTAATTAATTACATTATTCCGTTTGTAACAGGTGTGTAAAACAAGAGAAGCAATTTTATATTCCATCCAAAATCAGTTGTTCCTTTCTGTGTGTATTTATCTTCTTGATATACAGATTGTATTTTGTTTTGGCGAGGAAGCTTTCATTTTCTTAACCCACTGGATGTCATTTCCGTGTTGGCGCTCTTTTCCCTCAGTTCGCGCTTAGCTGCGCTTGGGAGAGGTGATTGAGTTGAGTTGTGTCGCAAATTAATGTGTTAATGTTATAGAAAACACTTTCAACTTGCATTAATTAACTCTACAGCCTGTTTAATGTTGTTATCCATCCATTTAGGGGTTTTTGGGTGGGTTTTTTTTTTATCAGTGCAGTGGTTGTAAGTTCATGTAACCTTTATCAGGCTCTCCTGTACCATTGTGGTTTCTTTTTGTTCTTTATTGAAGGTGTTTGTGAGGAGACCTGTGTTACTGAAGTGCTGCACTGAAAATATTCTTGTTTTAAACAGGTATGTAAGTGAGTTTTGCATTGGTTGGCTGTAAAATATATTGTATCCACGGTTGTTAATATTTTAGTGCCAAAGTTTTGATGGTAGTTTGTTCTATAAATTATACACAAAAAATAAGTTATCAGGCAGATTTTTTTGTTTGGTTTATGTGCTGTATTTTATTTTAAGATTCTCCAGTAAAATAGTGATTTGATTTTAGTGAGAATTGTAAGGAGTTCGCACTTAGCTGCGCTTGGGAGAGGTGTTTGTGAGGAGACCTGTGTTACTGAAGTGCTGCACTGAAAATATTCTTGTTTTAAACAGAATAAACCTGCCTGATTGGCTGCAACCCTGTGGTGGTTCTTATCTGCTGGCCCCTTGGTCCACGACACACAACGCAGAATACAAAGAGACAAGGGAGGGGTCGGCTACAGTGGTGCCGTGACCCGGATTCTTCACTGCTCCAAACTGGTCCATCACGGTTCGTGAGGAGTGGGTCAACGTCAGCTGATCACTGGAGGTTGCTTGTTACATTTGTGTACCCGTAGCGACCGAAATATTCTATCAAGTGACTGTGAAGTATTTAACTAAAAGGGTTTCAAGGAATACCAAAGTAGGGAAGGAATTCGGTCTATTGTATTTTTGGTTTTGTGTTAAGAGTCCTAACACGGGTGAAAAAAAAAAAAGGAAAAAAATATATATGTATATATATATCTGTGAAAATGACCTATGTTAAAAGCAAAGCTGATGATGCCACAGGTCTGTTGAGTGGTTCGAACTTTTCTGTGGGAAGAGGGAGAATGATTGAAGGTTTGCATTTCACTCCAGTAAGAAATACTACTGTTGCAGGCTCTCCAGCATTTTGTTCTACACGGATGGTTGAAGACGCGGCTACTAGTTATGGGCAAAACAGTGGGGTTTCTCATAGTTCACCTAGTGTTGATCCACCATTAAATGACCTGATCACAAGTATTGCACAGCAAGTTGGGCAGTCCATAATGGACCAGTTGAAAGGTGGATGTGGAGAAAGAGGAACCATGGGTCTGCAACCCCGAGACAACGTGGACCAACCGTCAGGTGAACCCACTTACCTCAATTTGACTGGAGCAAAGTTAGTGATACAGCCGGATGTCAAAGAACCTCCTTTGTTCAGGGGAGATGGATCGGACAAATACACCATCCATGAGTGGGAAGACATGATGAATGCATATTTCAGAAAGCGAGACACACCTGTTCATGAACAATATCCTGAGATTGTTTCTAAATTGATGGGCAGAGCTAAGGACATTGTGAGGATCACACTGAGAAATAGCCTTTCACTTAAGCCTCAAGAGAAGCCAGATGTTATCTACAGCATCCTCCGGCAACATTTTAGCGATGTGCCTTACTCATGCATGCCCATGGCTGACTTCTACAATACCGTGCCAGTAGTGGGAGAGACACCACTAGATTACTGGGTACGACTGAATAAGGCGGTTGACGTGGCAGAAGAAGCCTTGAAGCGTTTAGGACGGCACATAGACAACCCTTGCCAAGAAGCAGCTATGATGTTTGTTAAACATTGCCCAGACCCAGCCCTTGCTGCCATTTTGAAGTTCAAAGCACCTGATAGATGGACGGCTGGTGAAATCCAGGAGCATGTGGATCGTTATCAGATGGAAGCAAGAGAACAGGTGTTTTCAAGGTCAAAATATACTAAACTGGCTGCAGTTCACGCTCAGGCTCCCTATCCCGAACCTTTACCATCAGGCTCTCACCCAAGTGATGTACAGACGCAGCAAGAAGCTGGAGCAGCGGTTCAGCAACACTGTAATGACAGCTGCATGAAGACATTAATCAGTCTCTTTGAACGTACCCTCACACAGAACAGTCAGATTGCAGATAGACAGATCTTACCTGGACAAGCGCAGCACAGAGCCTGCCGGGTTTGTCAGTCCAGGGATCATTCCACTGTCACACACTGCAGACAGAATCGTTTGTGCTTAGCATGCTTCGAGCCAAACCACATTAAGCGGGACTGCCCCAATTGTTTTGGGGCCAAAGGTGAACATGCTTCTCCATCACAAGATCCCCAACATTTAAACTAGCTGGCCTGCACTGGATGAGGGGTGATGTGGGCTCAGAAGGAAAAACCCTCAGAAGCAATGATATTGAGCAGCAATATATAAAGGTGTGTGCAACAGCGCCAGTTGGTGCTAAGGTGATAGCTCAAAACACACAAAAAGTTGAACCCTTTGATGAACTGTTTTACACCACTGTGACTCTTAACAACAAGCATCAACTGCGGGGGATGCTTGACTCAGGTTCTATGGCATGCACATTGAGCGAAAAGGCGGAACAGATGATGAAGAGTCAGGAGTTGCTCTCAGATCCTATCCCATTCTCTCAGGAGATTGTTCTCATTGGCTGTGGCGGAACTCTCAGCAGACCTCGTTGCTTATATGAAGTGGAAATGAAACTGTATGGAGAAACATGTGTTGTTCCTGTGCTGGTAGTCCCTGGTCAGAGGGATGATTTAATCGTAGGAACAAATGTTATAAGGTTTCTCATGCACCAGCTTAAAGTCACTGACGATTATTGGCGTTTGATGTCCAGTCCCAGCCTACTCCCAGAGTGTGAGCAATTCCTTGATATGATGGCAAGTACTTCCCGATGGAGAGGTGGGAGCCTCCCAGGGAAGATTGGTACGGTCAAGCTGCAGCAGTCAACCACCCTGCTAGCAAGGACTGAACACCTAATATGGGGTAAGCTGCCAAAGGATGTTCCCGTGTCTCCAGGGAGTACAGTAATCATTGAACCAACCTCATCTAAATCAGTGCCTCGGAACATCATGGTTGCTCGTATTATAACACCATTGTGGGGTGACCGGTGGGTCCCTTTGAAGGTTACCAACTTGTTGGACAAACCCATCACCCTGAAAAGAAATAGTAAGCTGGCAGATGTTTCCCCCTGTCTAGCAGTGGAAGATTTCGAAGTTTTTCAGAACATCAGTCAGGTTGAAAACAATACTCCAGAGGAGGAACCTGCTGAAGACCGACCCACAGATCTGAAACAGCGGCTGCACCAGGCTGGTCTCGGCGAAGTGAATATTGACTTATGTCATGCTGATGATGCAGGAAAAAGGAAACTGGTTGAGCTGCTTGAGAAATACAATGACATCTTTTCCAAGCATGCTCTAGACTGTGGGAAGGCAGAGGGTTTTGTACATCGCATCCGACTTGTTGATGATCGTCCATTTCGCCTTCCATACCGCCGGATCCCACCAGCTCATTATCAAAAGCTACGCCAGGTTCTGTCTGAAATGGAGGAGCAGGAGATAATAAGGAAGTCAGTGAGCGAATATGCCTCACCTCTTGTACTGGTTTGGAAAAAGGATGGCGGTCTAAGAATTTGCACGGACTTCAGATGGCTTAACGCCAGGACATCCAAGGATGCGCACCCACTGCCACACCAGTCAGACTGTCTAGCTGCTCTTGGAGGCAACGTCTACTTCAGCACCATGGATTTGACCTCAGGATTCTACAACATCCCTATGGCAGAGACGGACAAGAAGTACACAGCGTTCACCACCCCTATGGGGCTGTTTGAATACAATCGGATGCCTCAAGGCTTGTGTAACAGTCCAGCCTCTTTTATGAGGATGATGCTCAGCATATTTGGGGATCTGAATTTCAGCAGTTTGCTGTGTTACTTAGATGACCTGCTTGTCTTTGCTTCAACCGAGGAAGAGTCCCTGCAGAGGTTAGAAGTGGTGTTCCAGAGGTTGCGTCTACATCATCTCAAACTAAGTCCCAAGAAATGTCACTTCATGAGATCGTCAGTGAAGTTCCTGGGACACATCATTGATGGCAGCGGTGTGGCTGTGGACCCTGAAAAGGTTGAGGTCATAGCAAAAATGACCAAGGCTGACCTTATGGAGGATGACAGGTGTACACCTTCAGTCAGGAGAATAAAATCCTTCCTGGGGATGGTGTTCTACTATCAGCACTTCGTTCCAAACTGCTCGTCCATAGCCAAGCCACTGTTCTCTCTGACTGGTGGGCAGAAAAGGAAGGGCAGAGCCAAAACATCAACCAGTGCTGGATCTTACAGGAAGTTGAAACCATCTGATTGGACTGAAGAGTGTGATAGAGCCTTGTTGATTCTTAAGGATAAG
This sequence comes from Nothobranchius furzeri, assembly GCF_043380555.1. NCBI lineage: Eukaryota > Metazoa > Chordata > Actinopteri > Cyprinodontiformes > Nothobranchiidae > Nothobranchius > Nothobranchius furzeri. The sequence goes on along the minus strand of NC_091750.1, from coordinate 42,329,793 downwards.
CTGCTAAACTGTGTTGTCCTCGCACACCCGGATTTTTCACAACCACTGATTTTATCTGTTGATGCTTCTCTGGATGGTTTGGGAGCTGTATTATCCCAAGTGCCAGCTGGTCAGGAGAAGGCTCGTCCCATCGCATTTGCTAGTAAGACGCTGAGCAGCTCACAAAGGAAGTACCCGGCCCACAGGCTTGAATTTCTGGCTTTGAAGTGGAGTGTATGTGAGAAGTTCAGTCATTGGTTGAGAGGTCAGACTTTTACAGTTTGGACTGATAACAATCCACTTACGTACATCCTGACAAAACCTAAGCTTGACGCATGTGAGCAGCGTTGGGTGGCCAAGCTAGCACCCTACACATTTGACCTGAAACACATCCCTGGCTCCAAGAACACTGTGGCCGATGCCCTCAGCAGGGACCCATTTGCAACCACTGTCAGTCACAGAATCATTCATGAGGGATACACTCGCCTCCTTAATGAAGCCGATGGTGTTAGCCAAGATGGAGTCAGAGACACTTTTCACCTGAAGGCTCAGAGTCAAGGAGTGAGGAAGACGGTTTGTGATGGTTCAGACATTACCAGTAGCTTTTCATCTTACCATTGTGATGCAGTGGCAGTCAAGGCCCTCTTGGAGATGCACGACCAAGGGGATCTGGCCACTGAGCCACGGGCAGTAGAGCTAATCCAGGCTGCCCAAGATTTGGTTATGCCGGGACAGGACTCACTCCCAGTGTTTACTTTGGATGAACTACAGCAAGCGCAAATGCTCGATCCCAATATTTCAAAGATCTTGCCATTTGTCATTCGGGGGAGGCGCCCGTCCAGGCGGGAAAGAGCAGGACTTGACTTTGGGGCTATGACGATCATCAAGCAGTGGGATAAGCTCAAGATCCAGAACGGGACCCTTTACAGAGTCACCCGGGATCCCCTAAGTAAACAAATGAGACATCAATTTGTTCTTCCTGATATCCTCAAGGAAAGAGCTTTACATGGCATTCACGACATAGCTGGACATCAGGGAATGGCGCGAACACTCAGCCTGGCGAGGCAGAGGTTTTTCTGGCCCAAAATGGATAATGATGTGAAGGAGTATGTCAAGTGTTGTCGGAGGTGCATCCTTGCAAAAACACCAGAACCTTGTGCTCGAGCCCCTCTCAAAAGCATAAGAACATCGGCACCCATGGAGTTGGTGTGTTTGGACTTCTGGAGTGCGGAGGATAAGAACCAACATTCAGTTGACGTGTTAGTCCTGACTGACCATTTTACAAAGTTGGCCCATGCTTTTCCATGCTCAAATCAAACCGCTAAGCAAGTTGCTAAGAAGTTATGGGACCATGTGTTTTGTGTGTACGGTTTTCCTGAGCTCATCCATTCCGATCAAGGAGCAAACTTCGAGAGTGAGCTTATCGCTGAACTGCTCCAGTTGGCAGGGGTTTCAAAGTCTCGCACCACGGCGTACCATCCCATGGGCAATGGGGGCACTGAAAGATTCAATCGCACACTTGGCAATATGCTCAGGTCATTGCCATTAAAGGAAAAACACAGATGGCCGGAACAAATACAGGCTTTGACATTTGCTTATAATGCTACAGTTCATGAGACCACAGGATTCGCTCCATTTCAATTAATGTTTGGTCGGGTCCCAAGACTCCCTGTCGATGTGATCTTTAAGCAGGTACTGAGTGATCCGGTGGTCGTTGATTACAAGAACTATGCCAAAGCGCTCATGTCACATCTCCATGAGGCAGTTAGGATTGCCCAGGCACATGCCATTGAGGAGCAAGATAAACAGGCAGAGGGGTACAACCGGAAGGTGAAAGGCACCTATCTAAGAGTCGGAGACAGAGTCCTGATAGCAAATAAGGGAGAGAGGGGAAAGAAGAAGCTGGCTGATAAGTGGAGCGCAACAGTCTATACGATTGTTGATAGAAATCCCCAGATGCATACTTACAAGCTGGAAGATGGACAAGGTAACCAAAAAGTGGTTCACAGGAACTTGATCCTTGATATCAGTTTCCTGCCTGTGGAACCTGCTGAGGAGGAGATCCCTACAGGCGGGTCAGAGGGGATGCCTGGCATGTCTGATTCCCTGGAACCCTTGGGAGAAGAAAGCCTAAATGATGGAGACAGTGGATGGGAGGTGAACAGATTGGCTGACCATGAAAATCAGGATCCCTTGCATCAAGGAGTATCGGGACTGAGCTTATCTAATCAAAATCCTTTAATACCACACGATGAGTCTGAACTCTCAGGTGAACTTGCTGAGACCCGTGTGGTGGGGGAGGAGTTATCTGCAGTGGATCAAGTCCCTTGTGTAGGCACAGAAACTCCCCCTGTGGATTCAAATACTGGCATGGATGCACATTGCCATCCTGAAGGAGACATTGAACAGGTTGTGAGGACCCGGGTGGGCAGGGTCATTAAAAACGTGAATAGACTCATTGAATCCATGGCCCAAAGTCCTTGTGATTTCACTTTCTCGACACACTTAGTGAGTTCAAATAAATAAACCTCAGTAATCTCTTACTTGGTTCTAATTTTTTTGTTGCTTAGAGTTGGACACATGGCAGCTTCACCTGAGTGATTTGTATGAACTATCTCCTATGCACGAATCCTGTATTCGATCCTTAGGTTTAAAAAGTGGCACAGATATGTATGGTGTAAATGGCATCATATTTTTCTGAGAGGGGCAGATGTTTGATCATCTTCTTGTCCATTCTGAACCTGCTTTGCAGGTGGCTTCCTAGCTGAAAGTTGTTCTTGATTATAGCAGCTTTGTTCCTGTCTTTTGGTAATTTTTCCATTCCCCAAGTACTTGAGTTATATAGTTTGTGGGTTTGGTCTGGATTTTGGAGGAATTTAGGAGGGGTGAATGTAACAGGTGTGTAAAACAAGAGAAGCAATTTTATATTCCATCCAAAATCAATTGTTCCTTTCTGTGTGTATTTATCTTCTTGATATACAGATTGTATTTTGTTTTGGCGAGGAAGCTTTTATTTTCTTAACCCACTGGATGTCATTTCCGTGTTGGCGCTCTTTTCCCTCAGTTCGCGCTTAGCTGCGCTTGGGAGAGGTGAGTGAGTTGAGTTGTGTCGCAAATTAATGTGTTAATGTTATAGAAAACACTTTCAACTTGCATTAATTAACTCTACAGCCTGTTTAATGTTGTTATCCATCCATTTAGGGGTTTTTGGGCGGTTTTTTTTATCAGTGCAGTGGTTGTAAGTTCATGTAACCTTTATCAGGCTCTCCTGTACCATTGTGGTTTCTTTTTGTTCTTTATTGAAGGTGTTTGTGAGGAGACCTGTGTTACTGAAGTGCTGCACTGAAAATATTCTTGTTTTAAACAGGTATGTAAGTGAGTTTTGCATTGGTTGGCTGTAAAATATATTGTATCCACGGTTGTTAATATTTTAGTGCCAAAGTTTTGATGGTAGTTTGTTCTATAAATTATACACAAAAAATAAGTTATCAGGCAGATTTTTTTGTTTGGTTTATGTGCTGTATTTTATTTTAAGATTCTCCAGTAAAATAGTGATTTGATTTTAGTGAGAATTGTAAGGAGTTCGCGCTTAGCTGCGCTTGGGAGAGGTGTTTGTGAGGAGACCTGTGTTACTGAAGTGCTGCACTGAAAATATTCTTGTTTTAAACAGAATAAACCTGCCTGATTGGCTGCAACCCTGTGGTGGTTCTTATCTGCTGGCCCCTTGGTCCACGACACACAACGCAGAATACAAAGAGACAAGGGAGGGGTCGGCTACACGTTACCCAAAAAAAGAACGCCGTTATTTAAACGGCGTTATTCCCATCACTGGGTAACACCACTTGCCTCACGCACATAAGTGACCCAAACAAAGCAGCATGGAGACACTCCGTCTCCAACCACCTCTCAGGTAGCAGTCTGCACTCCCAAGTTCTACACATCACCAGAACATAACCAACCGCAACACAATAAAAGCAGTGTTATACAAAATGGAAGGCCTGTAGTGTTTATTCTCTTACAGTACCAATTTATCAATTTTTTGGAGGAATTTATTTGAGATTTTCTGGTTTTTATTAATTGTTCAATGGAAAAATAATCGTTAGATTAATCGTCTAAATAGAATAGTCGACTATTGGATAAAATAATTATCAGAATAATCATTTCAAAAATTATCGTTTACCCCCAGCCCTAGTTTTAGGTGTTTCCCTGCTGCCACACACCTGATCTAAATGAATGAGTGATTAACAGGTTGATAAGATAAATCAGATGGGCTGAAGCAGACACATGGAAACCCTGCAGGACAGGAGGGCGCTTGATAAAAGCTGGTTAATTATTCATTTGGGTAGGAATGGCCATTTGCCCTAAAATCTATATCATAAAATTTTTTTCTTCTGTTCATTTATTTAAAAATTATGTTTTCAACATTCTCACATAACAGATGAACTGCAGCAGAATAAATACCCTAAAAGGTATAGAATGCCATATAAGAAACATTCTAAACTTATTTATCAAGCAATCAATCATTTTATTTATAAAGCCCCTTCCCACCCCAATCACGTGGGCCCAAGGTGCTGAACATAGTGCAAAGAAGCAACACAATAAAACAGCTCTATAATAAAATACAGAGATGAAAACATTTAAAAACAAAAAATCTCGCTAGAAACAATAAAAATTGTGATCAAAACATTAAAATGTGAATAAAAACAACAAAGAAACAGATGTAAAATACAGCTTAAGGCTTGCTTTAAAAGTGGGCAGCAATGTGGACTGCTTGATTTCTTGTGGGGGTTGGTTCCAAAGCGGAGGACCCAGAACTTCAAAGGCACGATCACCCCTAGACTTACGCTTTGATCGCGGTACCACCAAAAGATCACTCTGACCCGAATGTAGCAATCTTGCAGGGACATAACGGATCAGTAGGGAGGCTAAATATGGTGGCGCTGATCCAGACAGGGATTGAAAAACATGGACCAGGATCTTGAACAAGACGCAACTCTTCACTGGTAGCCAGTCCAAAGCTGTCAGGAGAGGAGTGACATGCTCCCACTTACGCCCTCCATACAGAAATCTGGTAACAGCGTTTTGGACCAGCTGGAGCCGAGTCATCAAGGACTGGCTCAAGCCAGCATAGAGGGAGTTGCAGTACTCTAGCCTAGAGATGATAAAATCATTGGCTACAGTTTTCAACTCCTGTTTTGTTAAGATCGACTTAATACAGGTGCTGGCCAGTAAATTAGAATATCATCAAAAGGTTGAAAATATTTCAGTAATTCCATTCAAAACGTGAAACTTGTACATTATATTCATGCAATGCACACAGACCAATGTATTTCCGATGTTTATTACGTTTAATTTTGATATTTATAGGTGACAACCAATGAAAACATCAAATCTGGTATCTCAGAAAATTAGAATATTCTAAAGGCCAATGAAAAAATGTTTGTTTCTCTAATGTTGGCCAACTGAAAAGAATGAACATGAAAAGAATGTGCATGTATAGCACTCAATACTTAGTCGGGGCTCCTTTTGCCTCAATAACTGCAGTAATGCGGCGTGGCATGGACTCGATCAGTCTGTGGCACTGCTCAGGTGTTATGAGAGCCCAGGTTGCTCTGATAGTCGTCTTCAGCTCCTCTGCATTGTTGGGTCTAGCGTATTGCATCCTCCGCTTCACAATACCCCATAGATTTTCTATGGGGTTAAGGTCAGGCGAGTTTGCTGGCCAATCAAGGACAGGGATACCATGGTCCTTGAACCAGGTGCTGGTGGTTTTGGCACTGTGTGCAGGTGCCAAGTCCTGTTGAAAGGTGAAGTCTGCATCCCCATAAAGTTGGTCAGCAGCAGGAAGCATGAAGTGCTCTAAAACTTCCTGGTAGACGGCTGCATTGACCCTGGACCTCAGGAAACAGAGTGGGCCAACACCGGCAGATGACATGGCACCCCACACCATCACTGACGGTGGAAACTTTACACTGGACCTCATGCAACGTGGATTCTGTGCTTCTCCGCTCTTCCTCCAGACTCTGGGTCCTTGATTTCCAAAGGAAATGCAGAACTTGCTTTCATCAGAAAACATAACTTTGGACCACTCAGCATCAGTCCAGTCCTTTTTGTCCTTGGCCCAGGCGAGACGCTTCTTGCGCTGTTTCATGTTCAAGAGTGGCTTGACACACGGAATGCGACACCTGAATCCCATGTCTTTCATGAGTCTCCTCGTGGTGGTTCTTGAAGCGCTGACTCCAGCTGCAGTCCACTCTTTGTGGATCTCCCCCACATTTTTGAATGGGTTTGTCGTCACAATTCTCTGCAGGGTGCGGTTATCCCTAGAGCTTGTACACTTTTTTCTACCACATTTTTTCCGTCCCTTCGCCTGTCTGTTAATGTGCTTGGACACAGAGCTCTGCGAACAGCCAGCTTCTTTAGCAATCACCTTTTGTGTCTTGCCCTCCTTGTGCAAGGTGTCAATGATTGTCTTTTGGACAGCTGTTAAGTCAGAAGTCTTCCCCATGATTGTGGTGCCTTCAAAACAAGACTGAGGGACCTTTTAAAGGCCTTTGCAGGTGTTTTGAGTAAATCAGCTGATTAGAGTGGCAGCAGGTGTCTTCTATATTCAGCCTTTTCAGAATATTCTAATTTTTTGAGATACCAAATTTGGAGTTTTCATTAGTTGTCACTTATGAATATCAAATTTAAATGTAATGAACATTGGAAATACATTGGTCTGTGTGCATTGCATGAATATAATGTACAAGTTTCACGTTTTGAATGGAATTACTGAAATATTTTCAACCTTTTGATGATATTCTAATTTACTGGCCAGCACCTGTATTAGATAGGTGTCTTAACCGATAAAAACACAAACGAACAACAGAGTTAACCTGACTATAAAATTGTAGACCAGAGTCAATCTTGGCACACAATTCTGTAATCACAGGTTTCTCATAGGGGAGCAACGATGAAAGATCCAATCCATGGGGCTGGCGGTGATTTGGAATAAAAACTATTATTTTAGTTTTTCCCTCATTTAAAGACAGAGAGTTGGACCCCATCCGTTGGGTAACATCATGCAGGCAATTCACCAGCTGCTGTATGCTACCTCTGGCCCCCTGTTTAACAGGCACATACAGCTGACAATCGTCAGCATAGAGGTGGAAATTAATGTTGTTTTCTAAACAACATTCCCAGTGGTAGCAGATAGAGGGAGAAATGCAGGGGGCCCAAAACAGAGCCCGGAGGAACCCCCCACCTACGCTTAGCATCTCCTGAAGAGTAAGAACCAAGGAAAACAGAGAAAGACCTATCCATGAGGTAGGACCTCATCAACTCTAACGCAGAACCAGTGAGCCCCACTCTGTTCCAGTTGATTCAACAGAATCTGATGGCCAACAGTATCAAATGCTGCTGTTAAGTCCAGAAACAGCAGAACCACAGCCTCATCCACATCAGTTGCTAAAAATGTATCATAAAAATTTTTTAAGAGAGCAGTTTCAGTGCTGTGTCAAGCCGGAAAACAGGACTGAAATGGTTCCAGGATGTCATTTTGGGCAAGAAAAGACTGAAGCTGTCGATACACCATTGGAGAAAATGGCAAATTTGAGATTGGCCTATAGTTGGAAATGATTTCCGGATCACACCCTGGTTTCTTTTATAATGGCCGCACAACAAAATCTTCTAAGTAGTTGTTATGTTGTTATAAGTCCTTCTCCAAACAACATATATCAGGTACCAGGAGTGGTCCTCACAAGTAAGTTTCCTTTATGAAGCAGTAAAGAGCAATGAAGACAGGATGCTTCTCGTTTCCCACAGGTTTCCATTTTATCCTGCTTCGTCCTCATGTGGCAACTTGCTCTTTGCTTCATAAAAATAGTACATTCAAACTGATTTGAAAAGTAAAGTTTTTCATGTTTTAGTAATGCTGTTTTATTACGATCAATGGCAAATAGCCTGCCTTTGTATAGTGCCTTCTTACGGTTTTACAACCCCCCCAAGGCTCTTCACAATACAATCAGTCATTCAACTATTCACACACACGTCCACACCCTGGTGAGGACGACCTACGATGTAGCCACAGCTGCCCTGGGGCGCACTGACAGAGCGAGACTGCCAAGCACTGGAATATTCATATCAATTATGTGATGGACGTTTTACTTTTCGGTTTCACATCTTCTGCGTCTGCCTGGCTTTTTTTTCCTCTTCTTTTACATCCCCTCTACGTCAGTCAATGTTAGCTGTGTTTTTACTATCCTTTCTACACCCACCATGTACTAAACACAGTGAAATAAGCTTTGGATCATGTGTGTGAAGCGTGTTTACCTGCACACAGACTTGCTGCGCAGAGTTGCAGCATCATTTTTTTTGTCACTGGATGAGTGAATACCTTCATCAAAGGGTGAATATTGCTCCTAAGATTCAGATTCAGCTAATAAAAGCTTAAAGGTTAATTTTACTGTCCTATTGCTGTGGTTGTAATTATTAACATAATTTCTTTCGGTGTTTCGGTTTTCAGCTTTGGCTTCCTTGGCATGTGGGGTCCCCCAAGGCTAAATTCTAGGACTACTACTCTTTAATCTCTATGTGCTCCCCCTGGGTCAGGCCATACTTATTAACAACATCGCCTATCATAGCTATGCTGATGACACCCAGATCTACCTAGCCCTATCACCTAGTGACTATCGTCCACTGGACTCACTCTGTCAGTGCCTAGAACAAGTAAATGACTGGATGCAATCAAACTTCCTTCAGCTAAACAAAGACAAGACTGAAGTTATTGTCTTTGGCAAAAAGATGGATAGAATGGATGTTATTGCTCAGCTGGACTCCAGGGAAATAAAGAAAAAAAAAACAGATTAGAAATCTTGGTGTTATTATTGACTCTGAACTGAGCTTCTCTGGACATTTTAAGGCTATAACTAAACCAGCGTTTTATCACCATCAAATATCAAGAGTCAGAGATCTCATGTCCAGACCAGACTTAGAGAAACGTATTCATGCTTTTATTTCTAGTCGGCTGGACTACTGCAATGGTCTCCTATCTGGTCTTTCCAAAAAAGCTGTGAAGCAACTGCAGCTTATTCAGAATGCTGCTGCTAGTCGTAACAAGAACTGAGAACGGAGCACATCAATCCTGTTCTTAGATCCCTACACTGGTTACCAGTAAACTACAGAATAAATTTAAAAGTGCTCTTACTAGTTTATAAATCACTCAAAGGCATGGGACCAAAATACATGTCCGATCTCATTCCTGTGTATACACCCAATAGGGCTCTGAGATCCTTAGGAAAAAATCAGCTGGTAGAACCACGAGTCAGAAGCAAACATGGTGAAGATGCATTTAGCTACTATGCTGCTCACGTATGGAATCAGCTTCCCCATGACCTCAGATGTGCCCCAACCCTAGTGTTGTTTAAAACAAAACCAAAAACCCTCATGTACTCATCAGCCTTTAAATTAATTGTTTCTCCTGCTGCATCGTCTCCACTGTAATCTGCCCAGTAACTTTGTCTTCTCATTTAGCTCTAAACTGTACTTCTATCTGTGTGTATTTTAATTTGTGTTTTTATGTGTTTTTCATATCATGTCCTGATGATTGTAAAGCACATTAAATTGCCTCTGTGTTTGAATGTGCTCTACAAATAAAGCTGCCTTGCCTTGCCTAGTAATCTGTAATTTGTGATGAAGTAACAGTCATTGTTTTCTCTATTTGACCTTTGACCTTAACTGTGGTTTTTCTCAACAACAAATATTCTCCCTCACTATTGGCATGAGTTCACATTTACAGACCTGCCAGCCATGTCAGAATTTTTGGAGTACCACTTGTGCTGCGTTTTGTCACAAACATTTGCAACTCCATTGCTTTTCACGCTGTTATTTCCCCATTCACTGGAAGGAAAATGATTATATATATATATATATATATATATATATATATATATATATATATATATATATATATATATATATATATTTGAGCCAGATCTTGCCTGAACAAGATCTGGGAACTATTTTATTTTGAAAGGACCATTCCAGCAACTGTCTGCAAGGCTCCAGCAACTGAACTCACGCGACCATCTTGAGCTATACACAGGATTCAAATTACAGATGAGCTAAAGGGAGCTCCTGGAAGCCCTCAACACACCCAGGGGGAGTCCAAAAACAATCCTGGTTCTACTTATATTACATTATCTATGTGGACTCTCCAGGGATTATTTAGAGCTGAGAGGCGCAGAGCTCTGATCGTTGATGCGCTCTAGACAGATGCATGGCCACAGTAACATTATCAAAGTGTTGCCACCTCAAAAACAAAGTTAACACGTGATCGTTTATGTCGGCTCATATCCTTTTATGATTTGTGCCTGATGCGTTTCGCTGCTGCGGTGCGGAGCACATCACCTGTTTCGTCCTCCGATGACTTCACCTCACCAGTGCGGTCTGTGCGCAGTTTTTCTTTAGGATTGAGAGGAGATGCAGGAATATAACAGAGAGGACAGAAAAATAGAAATAAAAAATATGAAAAAGTCCATCTTCCAGTAAAAGCAAAGCATCCAGCCCACCTCTCCAAATGTGTAAAATGTGCATCACAGCCACTAGGCGTGCACCATCAGCTACGTCAGCTCAGACAAGAGCAGAGCAAATAGAGAAAGAATAGAGGATAATTCTGTCGGGATGTGGATGGAGATTACATTTTACAGCAGCCTGATCATCATTTAAATACGTAAACCATCACCTGTCTTCTAGTCCATGCTATCAGCATTATTTTAATTGTGTGTGTGTGTGTGTGTGTGTGTGTGTTTTCCACTTCAAACACTGGTCTAACCAACCAGACCAGCGTGTCCAGTAACATATTAATGTTACAACAATATCTCAAACAACAAACAATATCTCTTCATGTAGGCTAGGAACATTTCACCTGCCGTGGCCCGACCGCTTCTGCTCCACATAAACTTTGTGCGTGATCAAATGTCTCTACAGGTGCTTTCTGAGCTGAAGAGGCTATTCTGCCTCAGACTGGATGCGTCATGCGTCTCCATATTAGAGACGGGAACAAGCTCTATTCAGCCAAAGTTTCATAATCGGCAAACATTTTTCCAAGTGACACATCCCTCAGAGAGACCGGCTTTCCAGACCGCTTCAGTGGGAGGAAATCTTACCGCATGCGCCGTGGTTCTGCACTGTGCTGTGAACTCCTCTACAGATCACTGTCCACCGTGTTCGCTCCGAGCCGTGCTGAGCACATGTCCAGTATAAAGCTGTGACGTTCTGATGGGAATCATTTCTTGATTGATTTAGTTACCTCCGCGATGTGCGTAATGATTAAAATGTCAGCTCATCTGTGTGCGCATCAGTGTGCGTCAGGGTAATTCTTTCAAAACAACCAACATCCTTGAGTTTATCCGTCAAAATAAACAGTCAAATGGAAATATCTGTAACCTGCCATTTAACTGTTTTGCCTTCTTGTGAAGATTGTTGCAAAGAGAAACAATTAAACTTGATTAACCCCAGAGCCATGCACACTGTGCTGTACTGACTGTAAAATGAGGGGGAAACGATTTAATCGGATCCTTTTCTTTTCAACATGGTTCAATGTAAAGTTTTATTCAGTACAACCTTTAGTTACACCAATCTAATGAGACAGAGCCTGGAATAACAGTTTAAATATGTTTAAAACAGAGACATGTGTGACGCGTCTAAAATTCGCACCTGCTCCGCTATTATGGAAATTAAACTAACAAGATGAATAACATAAAATTATTTTAAGCACAGACAACATCCCCCACACTTTTGAAAATCTTGCAACATGCCTGGTGTGAGAAGACGTCACAGATCTATCACCAGTAAGTGTCGTCATTTTTCTTTGTTTTGCACAGAAGAGGGCCACGTTACAAGTGGCTAACAGCCTAGCATAACATGGCGGAGGGATTTCGCAGACCAGGGGACGGGGACGTCGCCGAGAATTGGCGTGTTTTTAAAAGGGAATACGACATCTTTATTGAAGCAGCCCACTCCGATAAACCCGACAAAACAAAAGCTTATATCCTCCTCAATCTAGCAGGAGCACAATCTATTGAAAGGGAACGCTCCTTCATCTACGCTGCAGAAATTAGGACACCGCCCTCAGGAGACGGGCAGGACGGAGCTATCATTCATCCAGCAGAGTCCAGAGAGGACCCCAAATGTCTAAAAAAGAAATTTCGGGAAATGTGCAACCCACAACTCAACAAAATAATGGAGGGACACAAGTTTCATTCCCGAAATCAGAAACAAAGTGAGACTATTTAGTCCTTCATCAGTGATTTGAAAATCAAAGCTAAAAGTTGTCATTTTGGAGAATTAACAGATTAGTTAATCTGCGACAGGATTGTTTGTGGCATAAATAATGACAGCATAAGGAAGGCTGTTTTTACGTGACTGTGACAACACTTTCCAAAGCCATTTCTATCTGTCGTGTTTATGAAATGAGAGAATACCAGTTCTGGATGCACTGCAGCCAAGCTCCACCGGAGGGCGACCCAGGTCAAATTATAAACCTGCAAGCAGGCATGATATGAAACTCAGCACAAACTGCAACAATTGTGGAGGAAATCACGCTGCACAGAGAGACAAATGTCCTGTATTTGGCCAACAATGCCACAAATGTCAAAAATGGAACCATTACAAGAAATGCTGCAAATCCAAGCCTCAAAATGAAAATCCTAAAATGAAATGCTTTGTTAAACAATACCACAGCAAACAACCCGTACATCAGCTAGAGTTACAGCAGTCTGACAGCAACATTGATGACACATTCTATGTGGATGGTGTCGAGCCCATTGTAGTTGTGGACAATGTAAACACCCAAGTAGAGAACCGGGATGAAGGATTTGTCACTCTATATGTAAGAGACAAGCCAATTGAAATGAAAATCAATACTGGAGCTAAATGTAATGTAATGGCAAAAAGCACATTTCCCCAGCTGTCTGAGGGACAAATTTTAACATGCAGTAAAACTGCAAACCTAGTGGCCTACGGAGGCAGCAAGATCGAAACAGCTGGTTTTGCCACACTTCCCCTATTACTAGATGGACAGCAACACACACTACCATTCTTCCTAGTGGATCGTGATGTTGTGCCACTGCTGGGATTTCAAGCATGTGTACGCCTAGGCCTTGTTACACTGAGCCCCCATGTCCACCATGTCAGTACAGAGACTACCACTGATTTTATCAAACCTGTCCATGAACAGTACAGTGAGGTGTTCAGTGACGAGCTTGGAGAACTTCCAATAACATACTCCATGACCCTGGATCCTGAAGTGCAGCCCGTCGTCCAACCAGCGCACAGCATTCCTGTATCAATGCAAGCCCGAGTCAAGATAGAACTCGATAACATGATCAACAAAGGCATTATTTCAGTAGTCTCTGAGCCCACAGACTGGGTTTCATCAATGGCGGTGGCGCACAAAGAGGAGATAAGGCTATGCATTAATCCCAAAGACTTAAGCACTGCTTTAAAGAGACCGTACTACCCAATGTGCAGCGTCGAGGAGGTTGCCACCCAAATGGCAGGTGCAACGCTGTTCTCAGTGCTTGATGCAAAGAGTTCATTTTGGCAGATAAAGCTCGACCATAAGTCATCAATACTAACCACATTTAGCACACCCTTTGGGCGCTATAGAGATCCGGACCCCACGTGACTCTCAGTTAGTAGACGCCATATTGGCAGGTAAAAGAAGCTAAACAAAAACGGATCTTAACCATGAACGTGAACGGGATCAGCTTGGATTTTACTTCGTCGGAGTTTACTTCACACTTTAAAACCGAATAAATCGTTTTATATAGTCAGAAATTAAATAGACTAAACATCTCCGACCCTTACCGTGCCCCTGGGATACTTTTTAAAAACGCCAGAAGCTGTCGGAGCGGACTTCTTACTGGACCTGGCCGGCGGAGGAGCTGGCTCAGGCGGCTGGGGAGAGGGGAGTCTGGGACTCTCGACGCTACTGCCCGCTCCGACGCCAGAAGCTGTCGGAGTGGACTTCTTACCGGACCTGGCCGGGGAACCCCTTGGGATTTACCCGGAGGAGGTGGCTCAGGTGGCTGGGGAGAGGGAAGTCTGGGCCTCTCGACGCTACTGCCCCCGTAACCCGACTCCGGATACGCGGATGAAAATGGATGGATGGACAAATAACAGATTTACACATAAGTAGTTTAAATAGAGTGCTGTGCTGTTTGAATGTATAAACTGAACACCAAGAGAAATCACTAGTTTGATTTTTTTTCCGTGAATAAAATAAATATGTCAGGCAGGAGCGTCTCAGGATCTGTCTGAGATCTGTCTCGGTGAGACAGATAATAGCAATCCAAAGTGCTTTTTATGTGTGATCTGGCAATTGATCAACCATTGCTTAAAAATTAAATACAGCTTAGCCGGTTAATTGCTGTGATTATAAAACACGTAAACGGCAGCACGCAGAAATCACGAGGCAACGTTTTACGTGATGTTTACTTGCTGCTGTGAGTAATAAGACAGAAAAAGCCACGCCAAAATAAGTTTAGGAAGCCCACTAAGAATCGTAATAAAAGCATTTAAAATAAATACCATACACAGTTGAGGAAACGTTGGTTTAAGTACCTGATATGAAGTGGTTGCTGCATAAGTGAAAACCTTTACTCTCGGGGTCCCACAGTTTCATTTCAGCCCGGTCACTAGCGCGTTTTATTACAATGATCCAACGTTTGCGGCGCTCCGGATCTTGGGGAATCCTGTAGATGGCTCATTCCTTTGGTCGTCCGTGTCTGTTCTGCATCCTGGGGCACAACAGGAATCTACCATATTTCCTGTCTGATTGAGTTTTCTGACAATAACAAATAGTCCAGCTGCCGGCATCTACCTGCCAATATGGCGCCGTTTCGATTTGAACTGTTGCATGCCGGGAGAAGTGACGTCAACTCCCGGAGCTCTATAGGTTTCTACGCATGCCATTTGGCATAAATTCAGCAAGTGAAGTTTTCCAGCTCTCAATGGAGCAACTATTCGCCAGCTACCCTTGTGCAATCATAGTCTGTTGGAGCCAATTACTGTGGAGGGCACTCTGAGAGTGGCTCTACTTAGAGGTTAAAGGTGACCTAATGAAGCGAAAGGTGTGTGGCTTTGGAGACAAACGGTTTGACCATGCATGATAGTGTAGGCATCAATATTCTTTGAGTTTTGGTTTTATTTTCTCTACCTTTTTACTTTAATAAATGGATCAGCATATCCAAACATGTATTTTGGACTGCCCTTTTATTTGTAAGGACATTTCAACCCAGTATTCATTCTGCACTTAAGGCATGCGTTATCCAACAAAAAAGCCACAACAATAAGTCAAACGTATCTCCTTAATATGTTGGAGAGGTAAGCTATACAGGTGCATCCACCTGCACGCTGCCAGCGCTGGTTGCCTCCTGTATGACAGCGCACTGGGTGCGCTCTCCCACACAGAGGAAGCATTGAACGTGTGGTGACATCTCGCAGAGCTGGGAAACTGGGTTTGACCAGAGCCACGGAGCAAGGATCAGAGGCGGGCTTGGCGCAGCTACCAGGAAGGACTGGGTCTTACCTGAGCGCGGAGCGAGACTGAGTCTCACAGAGGACAGCACCTGGTGATCGGAAAAAGGAGCGGCAGAGAGGAGCGGTGCTTGGGCCTGCAGAGGACGGTGCCAGTGGGCCAGGAGAAATGCAGAACCGCAGTGCTGGGACCCGCGGAAGACAGAGCTCAAAGTGAGGTGCCGAACCAAGTCAGGCAGGTCGTAGCTGAAGTGGCCAAGAGGATTCAGCAGGAGCATCTGGTTGGTGCATGAAGTGTATAAGTTCATCATATGAGGTACCGGTAGCGCTACAGTCTAAATACAGTCTTAATAATGGCCATTAAATCCAATGCGCATTGGTGAAAACATCTGAACTGAACTAAAGAAGAAAACAAAGACTTATTATTAAAAGTTTGAACTTGAAGAGTATCGTGTAGACCAGTGTTTTGTTTGAACTGAATTTAAAGGGGTTAAGTTAAAACATGGTAAAATGAGTGACGTTGGTACGGACATTTTGTCTAAAGGTGGTCAAATGTGTGAAAACCCAACTGGTATGATTGAACACAAGAAAGTAGTGCATGAAGGTAAAAGGGAAATTAAATTAACAGAAAGGGCACTTCTACTTAAAATCTCTGACTTAGAAAAAGAAGGAAATGTTTGCTGAGTAAAGTTTGCTGAGTAAGCTTCTAGTGTTAAAGAACAGTTACTTGAATAGTTATCTACAAGTGGGTCATTTGAGGAGGTAAAAGGTGTGTTTTCAAAGTATGAGATACTTGTTAATGAGGCCAGAGATGCACATGAGAGTTTATTGGAGCTTTTACCTTGTTCCGAAAAGGAAAAGAATGAAACGTGGTTTAAAGCAAAGCTTCTAAGCATTGCTGATTGTGTTGAAACTGTAAAATCATATTTGCAAAGCAACGAAAAATGATCACAATGATCCTAATAATACTGATGACATAAAACCAGGTGACCGTGCATCTATTGTGTCAAAAGCTTCAAAATCAAGCCACTCTACCAGATCAACAAACTCAAGCCACTCCTCCCAATCTTGAAGATCAAACTACTCCACCAGATCATCAATTCTGAGAGCTCGAGCAGAAGCTAAAAAGGCAGCATTAACTGCAAAGGAAACTGCATTACAAGAAAAGCATATACTGCAGCAAATTGCACTGAAACAAAAACAAGAGTGGGAAGAGCAACAAGAAGAATTGAAAGAGAGAATTGAAAAAGTGGAATTGGAGGCTGAAATAAAGGCTGCTGATGCTGAACTTGCAGCATTGGAGAAGCATAGTGATGGCATGAACTCCTATCTGTCTAAAGCAAGAAAAATCGTCACCACTTCAACTACTGAACTAAAACCTCAAGAAACTGAAATAATCATCCGCATGAAGGCTTATCCTGTACTCCGAGCTGCCTATTGTAACACCTTGTAACGTTTGGTCCTGTCTTATAGCCTGTGCAAGTGGTTTAACAAATAGATTAAAAAGGTTTGGGCTTAAAGGGCAGCCCTGACGACAACCTCGCTGTAGGTGGATTATATCTAAAAGGCTCCCTTTTACCTTTATTCTGGCCATAGGGGCTGAATATAATGTTTTGATACTCTTAATGAAATCCTGATGAAAACCAAATTTATTCATAACTTTATAAAGAAAGTCCCACCCCACCGAGTCGAAAGCTTTTTCCGCATCCACACTTAATAAAATGGCCTTTATGTCATTCTTTTTGTATGTGTTCTATTATATGTAAGGATCATCTTATATTATCCTGGGTCTGCCTTCCCTGTACAAATCCTGACTGATCCTCGTCAATCAGAAAGGACATAATTTCCTCCATTCTTTTCGCCATAATGGCTGCGTAAATCTCATAATCCTGGTTTAGTACACTTATGGGCCTGTAAGATCCAAATTCTGTCAGGTCCTTCCCCTCCTTTGGAATGACCGAAATAGAGGCTTCCCTCCAGGAGGGGGTGGGGGGGGGTGGGGGGGTGGGGGGGGGTGGAACCTTCTTTCAACGTATAGTTGAAGCTTTTTACCAGCAGTGATACCAATTCCTCCCTCAGCGATTTGTACCATTCGCCTGGAAAGCCATCCGGTCCAGGAGATTTGTTCAATTTTAGGGAGGAAACTACTTTGTTAACCTCTTCAATTGTTATCGGCCTGGTCAACCTATCATTGTGCAATTTACCTAAAGAGGGTAGGTCCAGCTGACTCAAAAATCCATTAATTGCTTCTGCATTAGGTATTTTTGGTTGATTTTATAAATTTTGGTAGTATTTTTTGAACGCCTTCTGAATGCCTTCCAAGTCAAATTCTAGTTTCTTCGTTATAGGATATTTTATTTTATAAATGGTGCTATCAGATCGCTGTTTCTGCTGTTTCCACGCCAGGATCTTGGAGGCTCTGGGACCAGCTTCATGGTATTTCTGTTTAATAAATCTAAGCTTTTTCTCTACTTCTTCACCGTAAAATTGGTCAATACTCTGTTTAAGTGGTCTCATTTGTAGCAGTAATTGTGGATTTTTTGTTTAAGAAAGGGCATTTTATTCATAAATTGTATGAGGAAAGCCGTCGTGGTCAAACTAACTTCAAACTCACCAGCACGTAGTCTGCACCGAGCGTTGCACGCGTCGACACGACGCAGCAAATAGACTCTTCCAATACAGTTCAAGGCAGACAGTGAGAACACGGAGCTCTGTAAAGTACCCGAATGAACCTCAACGTTTCAAAAATTCTGCTGATTAAGTGCTAAACTCACTGGTTTTCTTTTCTGAACAGGTTCTGCTTTAAGCTCTGCCATTTTTCCTTTGTGCAAAATGCATTATGGATAGCTAAGCTTGCCACGTGCTATCTTTTAGCAAAGTAGTGTTTTCTGAAAACCAACGAAAAACTCAAAGGCAAAGATACAGTTAAGTAGAATTGGAATTTTAAATCCTTTATCTAAGCAGCTACAGCATCTAACTCTAGCACAAAAAGTAAGTATCTAAGACAAAATAGCTAATTGGATAAACTTTGCGTGGTAAATAAAAATCACAAAGCATGTGACTCTGTGTCAAAACATATTTTAAGACATGATATTAAAGTACAAATAACAGAATTTAAAAAACTTTACTCACCATAACGAGAGAATGTGGCCCATTTGCTCAGTCTGTTGGAAGGCACGCGCTTCTTTGAACCAGCAATGGCGGAAGTATCTTATGCATATGCGCACATGAGATCAGGTGCAACAAGTTGGATGTACATAATTAGTTTGACTTATATGTACTTAATTAATAAAGTAATTTAAAAAAGGCAATATTATAAGTTTTTATTATTGAAATTATAAATGTAGAATGTAAAAACATGACGAAATCAATTAAATAAACTAAAATAAATTATAAAGAAATCACTTGGGGCCAGAATCATTTATTTCAGTGTGGTATCAGTAAATAAATAATTAAATCAGGGCAGTTTTAGTGGGATGTTTGCGATTGTGTAACATAAATGAACACATTACATTACCACCCCTTTAATCTGACTGCCTAATAATTTTATCATGGGATATTTTTATAACTTTCTCTGCAGCAGACAGTAACTTTAGCTCAGGGTAGGTAGCCATGTCTTAGAGAGCTGCTATCCAGCACGTTTCAGTGGTTTTCCTGCTTTAACATGTTAAATTAGCTGTTCAGCAGCTCAGCTATTTGCTGCTGATTAAAACCAGGTGTGTTGAAGCAGATAAACCTCTAAAACATGCTGGATAACAGCTTTCTATGGCCGTGGGGCAGAACCCCGCAGCCAATCTAATGCTATGGCTAACGGCTACCTACCATTCAGAGCTGGTTCTGTTGGGTCAGTTCCAGTGGTTTCAGGCAACTCACAAGCTCAAAACAATAAGGCTCAGGTCAGCTTTTCTCCAAATAGACTTGGTCCCGTTTTTCTTGACTGTCTGGGTAAGGAGGGGGAGAAACGTCCTCCACTTCTAATGACTGCTCAGAGTGAAAAAAGCTAGCTTCGTCTCGTTACTCATCCGTCTTCGTCAGTGCCGCGGCTCTGCCCTCTCGGTCTGCCAGGCAACGCCTACTAATGTTGCATTTTTCAAAATTGATATGTGGGTGGAGAGGGACTCTGAAGCAGGGTTGACAATTCCTTTAAGTTAGTTGCATAATAAGGGAAAATAGTAACTTTACTGTTAGTCTCTGCTATATTAGAATATTTCATGTTTATTTTCCATCTTCTCTTTTAAACAAATGTCTATAAACCCAGAGCTGATGGAGCAGATCAGCCACACCAAAAGCTGTTTCCTGACCACTTTAGGGCAGCAGGAGAGAAGAAACCTTCAAGCTTCCTGGACCATCAAACACCCAACGCTGGAAAACCGTTACAGCCATGACTGCCTATTGATGCATGCAGGAATTCTGGCATGCATCACAAGTGGTCTAATTTGTAGCAGTAATTGTGAATTGTGAAAGATATCTAGCCCCCCATAATTTGATCCCTGCTCCTGGATGAAAAACCAGACATTTTGATCAATGTAGGAAAAAACCCCAGGACGTCCCGGACAGAGAGTGAAAAGTGGACATGTCCGGGGGAAAGAGGACATATCGTTACTTTATCATATAGGGAAACTTTGACTTGTTGTCATAATTACAAGCAATCCAACATGAGAAAAATAAACATAGCACTTTCTGTTGTCACCCACAGACTGAACGACAACTGTTTAAAAACGTGTTCCCATCTAGTTAGTTGGAATCAAGGCACGGTCCACATGTCAGTGCACACTCCCAATGCACTGGAAGCTTGTGTTAGCGCGTTGCCACAGCAACAGATAATAAATCCGTACTCTCCAATTCGTAAACTAATTCTTACTAAATATAAAATCCTCACTTGACCCGAGTGACTCTGTTTTCCTAACAAGGGGATGCTCTTGTCTGTGTGAACTCAATACGTGTTAACCTACATCAGTACAACACCTGTCCTCATGAACCGAGAAATGAAACATTAAAATCAAAATAGGTCCTGCGGACATTTTTCCATTTCTCATATTTGGTCCGAGACTAAAAATAGAAAATATGAAAAACACGACATGTTTTTTAACCCATTTATAAAAAAAAACAAAAAAACAAATCCATTTTTCCTTTTTTGAGTTTGTGTAGTCAATCGAAAATAGAAAGAGAAAGATACACGGATTGACCATTTCACTTGCTCTTTAAAAGCCACCCTCTTCTTCTCACAGCACCAAATGAGCTGTCAGGGGCTCTTCCTTTTTGCTGGCAGAAGGTCAGGGGTAGAAGGTTGATGTGAGGTGTGCCCTTTGAGGAAAGGGATGAAAGCACCTACAAGGGATTTATGCGGACTGAGGGCCGTCTTTAAGGTGCTGATAACATTCATGCGGATGTGTTCCCACGAGGTGCACAAATGTCAACACTTTCCTGCAATGGGCATTCATTCTGTCATTGTATGGATGGAAAGGACAAAGTAAAAGGCATGAAGCACACGCCTTTTGACAGGAACATATATAGTGTTTCAAAATATTGGCAACAAATCCTCTTCTCTTTAAACATCCAGGAATGAATCAGGTTTTTCCACTGAACTAACTGCCACCTTACTTCTCTTACTGACCTTATCATCTCATTGAGATCACCAAATCCCTCACAAAACCAATTAGTTTAAAATGATGCTTCCTCACTGATCTACCAATCCTTCAAAAACTGGGTAAAAAGTACTGATAAATTGTTTATTCTATATTTCTGCAACAAACCAAATATCTTTCCTGTTCTTGACAATACATTCATGATGATGATGTCATTGGTTCATGGGTGATGCAACATAGGGACCAATCACTAGTGGTGTGCATCTCTACCTGCCTCACGATTCTATCCGATTGCGATTATCTGCCTAACAATTCGATTTGAGTCTGAGATGCATCACGATTCTTCACACAAAAATTTTCATTACTTAATAAAAGCAGAAGAATAGTTTTCAATTTCTTTTTGATTTCGAAATCCCTGAAAAACAGAACATTCATCTTTTCACTATAGTGAGCAATAATGTTTAAAGTGTGCTGCCTATAATTACTTAAATAATATAAGAAATAATGTTTTCGGTAGAGCAGCTTTAAGATAGAATATTACTGAACTTAAAAATAGTAAACAAATACTGTGTGAAGTGATTCTTTCACATCCAGGATCCCAAAACGGAAATTAGCCCAGACATCCGATTTAAATGTAACGGGTACATCTTTGATTACTGGTAATGTTGGCCCTGTATCCCTGTCTGCCTTTTCTGTTTTAAATTGGAGCTAGGGCAACGCAGTGCGCATGTCATTGCAACTCTGCCCCCAGAAATAAAACCTCAAAACTTTATTGTCCTGCAAAGACATAGACCAGGAGTCGGCAACCTGTTCACATCAAAGAGCCATTATTACCCGTTTCCCACAGTAAACAAAACACCGCAGCAGCCGCGGCGTTGTGGGCGGGGCCTATCCTCAGACAGCAGAGCTCTGCTCACAACATGTGACAGCAGCCAGTACCGGTCGCTCGTGTATGTCAAAGTTATCTTTCATAAGACGATAATCAATAAAATGATTTATATAAAGTGGATCCAGAAGTTGTGGCCCGTCTCTGCCTACAATATTTAGATATTTTTCACCCTGTTGGTGGTTTTACTGAGCAGGTGCCACTTTTGTCATACGTTTCTTTTTAAAACATGTTTAGACTGTTCAGAATACAAATCCAGGCTCTGTCACGTTTGATTGTTGTAATTAAACTTTGTAGGTGGGGAAGGTCAGAAAAGGATCTGATCAATTTGTTTTCCCCTCATTTACAGCGACGGAGATAACGGCGCAGTGCACCTGGCTCTGGTGTTAATCAAGTTAAATTATATCTCCTTGCAACAATTTTTACAAGAAAACAGAACAATTAAAAGCAGGGATTGTGTTGACCGGACAGTTCCCGTATTTGGCCGTTTATTTTGATGGAGAAAGAATAGAAAGAACTACCCCGACGCATGCAGACGAACTGACACTTTATTCGTTTCGCGCAGATGTAGCTAAATAACTTAAGAAATGATTCCCATCTGAGCTGGACACTGAGCTCAGCGCAGCTCGCTGTAAGCGCGTATGTACGGCGCACAGCGAGCTGAAGATGTAGAGAGGGGCTTGGAGCGCGTCGCAGAACCAAAGCGCATGCAGGAAGATTCCTCCGACTGAAGCGAGACTTGTCACTTAGAAAATGTTCCCTGATTATGAAACTTTGGCTGGATAGCACTTGTTCCTGTCTCCAATGTGGCGACACATCCAGGATCTGAGTCTCACATCCTCGTCAGCTCAGAATGCGCCTTTATGATTACACACAAGCGTGACGCGTCAACCCGGTCTCACAGTAAGACCGGGTTGGAGCTGTTCAGGTTTACGCAGACAGTCTTTACATTTAGAATTGGCATACAGATGTAAAATTAATGCAGTAAAATATAAAGCATTTTATTTTAATATCCATTCATTATTTTACAAGCACAGAGAGCCGCATCAGATGGATGGAAGAGCCGCATGCGGCTCCAGCGCCGCGGTTGCCGACCCCCGACATAGACATAGGGAGAGAATCTCATTATGTCACATTGCTGCATCGATGTGGAATCATGCACGGCTGAATCGCGATGCATCTTAGAATCTATCATTTTTCCCACCTCTACCAATCACCCAGTTACCCTTCTGTTAACTGATGGTGTTAAAAGACGAGAGTCGAAGAAACTTGTGAAGAACATTAGTTGAGAAAATTACCAAAATGTTATTTAAGAGTACACTGATTTTTTTTATTTTGAACCAACTTAAATAAATACTCTACAGGTGCTGGCCAGTAAATTAGAATATCATCAAAAGGTTGAAAATATTTCAGTAATTCCATTCAAAACGTGAAACTTGTACATTATATTCATGCAATGCACACAGACCAATGTATTTCCGATGTTTATTACGTTTAATTTTGATATTTATAGGTGACAACCAATGAAAACATCAAATCTGGTATCTCAGAAAATTAGAATATTCTAAAGGCCAATGAAAAAATGTTTGTTTCTCTAATGTTGGCCAACTGAAAAGAATGAACATGAAAAGAATGTGCATGTATAGCACTCAATACTTAGTCGGGGCTCCTTTTGCCTCAATAACTGCAGTAATGCGGCGTGGCATGGACTCGATCAGTCTGTGGCACTGCTCAGGTGTTATGAGAGCCCAGGTTGCTCTGATAGTCGTCTTCAGCTCCTCTGCATTGTTGGGTCTAGCGTATTGCATCCTCCGCTTCACAATACCCCATAGATTTTCTATGGGGTTAAGGTCAGGCGAGTTTGCTGGCCAATCAAGGACAGGGATACCATGGTCCTTGAACCAGGTGCTGGTGGTTTTGGCACTGTGTGCAGGTGCCAAGTCCTGTTGAAAGGTGAAGTCTGCATCCCCATAAAGTTGGTCAGCAGCAGGAAGCATGAAGTGCTCTAAAACTTCCTGGTAGACGGCTGCATTGACCCTGGACCTCAGGAAACAGAGTGGGCCAACACCGGCAGATGACATGGCACCCCACACCATCACTGACGGTGGAAACTTTACACTGGACCTCATGCAACGTGGATTCTGTGCTTCTCCGCTCTTCCTCCAGACTCTGGGTCCTTGATTTCCAAAGGAAATGCAGAACTTGCTTTCATCAGAAAACATAACTTTGGACCACTCAGCATCAGTCCAGTCCTTTTTGTCCTTGGCCCAGGCGAGACGCTTCTTGCGCTGTTTCATGTTCAAGAGTGGCTTGACACACGGAATGCGACACCTGAATCCCATGTCTTTCATGAGTCTCCTCGTGGTGGTTCTTGAAGCGCTGACTCCAGCTGCAGTCTACTCTTTGTGGATCTCCCCCACATTTTTGAATGGGTTTGTCGTCACAATTCTCTGCAGGGTGCGGTTATCCATAGAGCTTGTACACTTTTTTCTACCACATTTTTTCCGTCCCTTCGCCTGTCTGTTAATGTGCTTGGACACAGAGCTCTGCGAACAGCCAGCTTCTTTAGCAATCACCTTTTGTGTCTTGCCCTCCTTGTGCAAGGTGTCAATGATTGTCTTTTGGACAGCTGTTAAGTCAGAAGTCTTCCCCATGATTGTGGTGCCTTCAAAACAAGACTGAGGGACCTTTTAAAGGCCTTTGCAGGTGTTTTGAGTAAATCAGCTGATTAGAGTGGCAGCAGGTGTCTTCTATATTCAGCCTTTTCAGAATATTCTAATTTTTTGAGATACCAAATTTGGAGTTTTCATTAGTTGTCACTTATGAATATCAAATTTAAATGTAATGAACATTGGAAATACATTGGTCTGTGTGCATTGCATGAATATAATGTACAAGTTTCACGTTTTGAATGGAATTACTGAAATATTTTCAACCTTTTGATGATATTCTAATTTACTGGCCAGCACCTGTAATTTGTTACAGCTAAATTTATTAGTTTTGACAAAATGACAATTTTAATTTGACTAAAACTGTATACATTTATTTAAACGTAGTAAAAAAAATATATTTCCAGAATTCAATTCAAGTTTATTTATATAGCGCCAAATCACGACAAAGTCGTCTCAAGGCATTTCACATAATAAACATTCCAATACAGGTCAGTTCATTAAGCCAATCAGAAAAAAAGTTTCCTATATAAGGAACCCAGCAAATCGCATCAAGTCACTGACTAGTGTCAGCGATTTTACCGCAATCCTCATACTAAGCAAGCACTTATCGAGCATTTAGTGACAGTGGAGAAGAAAACTTCCTTTTAACAGGAAGAAACCTCCAGAATCATAAATGTACATTGAAATAAACTAAGAATATAATTTATTTCAAGGGCTGCACAGTGACGTAGTGGTTAGAGCTGTTGTCTTGCAACAAGGAGGTCCTGGGTATGCTTCCCAGCCTGGGATCTTTCTGCATTGAGTTTGCATGTTCTCCCTGTACATGTGTGGGTTCTCTCTGGGTACTCTGGCTTCCTCCCACAGTCCAAAAAAAAAAAAAAAAAAGACTTTTAGGTTGATTGGTCTGTTTAAATTGTCCTTAGGTGTGAGTGTGTGTACATGATGTTTGTCCTCTGTATTGCCCTGCGATGGACTGGCACTCTGTCCAGGGTGTACCCCACCTGATTGCCCGTTGACCACTGGAGATAAGCACCATCCCCCCGCGACCCTATGTGGACAAGCAGGTTGAGAAACTGGATGGATGGATCATTTATTTCAAATACCTTAAAATGATTTTTACACTTTTAAGTTCATGTTAGACAAAACATTTAATTTATTGGTTGCCATTTTGATGTGATGAACATTTTAAACAGACTGAAAAAAATGTTCCAAAAAAACCTTCAGTGACTTGAAGTGATGAATGCAAAAAATATACACTTACCAGATACTCCTTAATGAGTTTGTCCACATCTTCTCCAAGGTACACAATAAGACACTTAAGCAGGCACTCTCTTTTTAGCTTCACGTCAAGACTCTTGGAGAGAGGCCAAAAACATGAATGCATGTCAATACAAATCTTTTGATCATATTGACAAAACAAAATCACACAATATAAAAACTACCATTAATCCAGGAGCACACTGTGCAACTTTTTCAGTGATTACATTGAGCACCATCTCAAACTGTGCAACTTCCTTGAAGAGAAAATCTCATGGGTCACGTTCTTATAAGTACAACCCAAAGCTCGGTAGCAACACCTCAGACCCAAAATTATGCTAAGAAAAGTAGTTGTTCTGCAACATGGCAGAATGTTGCATTTGAAAACCCTGATGGACTGATGTCCTGTTATTCGCTGTCCCTAAGGTGGGCTGTAGTTGTAGGACACACAGGGGTTTATGGGGTTTTTGAGGAGAAAGACAAAGATGAGGTTTTGGGATACGGTTCTATTTTACATTAACACAGAAAACATGACAATCCTTGTCATTGAGTGCAGATAAAGGTGTAAAATACAAGAAATAGCTGTGCAGCTGATTTGACTATAATAATAATACATTTTATTTAACAGTGCCTTTCATGACACCCAAGGACACTACAACAATGGGGGAAAATAATGAAACAAGATAAACAGTACAGAAATATGTAAAAACACTAGGATGCTAAAGTTTTAAACAATGTATTAAAACTATGTGGTAAAAGCTTGTTTGATGAGGTGAGTTTTGAGTTTTGATTTAAAAAGTGCGAGAGAGTGAGTGGTGCGTAGATCAGGGGGCAGAGAATTCCAGAGGTGGGGAGCAGAGCGGCTGAATGCTTTACTCCCCATGGTGACAAGGCGAGCGGAGGGAGCCGAGAGTTGAGGAGCAGTAGAGGAATGAAGAGCGCGGACAGGAGTGGTGATGTGAAGGAGATCATAAATGTAGGATGGAGCCAGGTTATGGAGAGGTTTGAATGCGATGAGCAGAATTTTGAAATGTATTCTCGGTTTAATGGGCAGCCAATGAAGTTGTTGCAGGATGGGGGTGATGTGATGAGATGAAGACCTAGTGATGACACGTGCTGTAGCATTCTGGAGAAGCTGCAGTTTTATGGAGGGATTTGCTTGGGAAACCAAAGAGAAGTGAGTTGCAATAATCAATCCCAGATGTGACAAGGCCGTGGACAAGGATGGCAGCAGTGGAGGGAGTAAGTGATGGACGGAGACAGGAGATGTTACACAAGTGAAAATAAGCAGACCGGGTAATATTGTTAATGTGAGATTGAAAAGAAAGAGTGCTGTCGAGGATGACACCCAGGCTCTTAACATGAGGGGAGGGAGTAACTGCTGAGTTATCAATAGAGATGGGGAAACTGTTAGATTAGAAGAGAAAATGAGGTGAGTCTACCAGGAGGAATTCAGTTATTGAACTGTTCAGTTTGAGAAAGTTGGAAGTGAACCAAGAATGGATTTCTTGGAGACAGAGGGTAAGGAAGGAGGGAAGAAGTGAAGTTGAGGGTTTGGTTGAGAGGTAGAGCTGGGTGTCATCCTCTTAACAATGTAAATTAATGTTGTGTTTAAGGAAAATGTGACCTAGTGGGACCAGGGGTGCAACAGATTATCAATCCATGATTAGGGCTGCGTAAAAAATCGATTTAATCAATTTTGGAGCTATTTCATATAAATTTAACAAAATTGATTCATTAGGCCTGTGACGGAGTGGTATGGATGATTTCCCATCCGTCCCTCTAATATTTTTTTCTATAGTCTGAAGGTACTTTGGTGTGTGATATTTTAACCAGATAAAAATGTGGATATTGCACTGGTTTTGATGTAATGGGTGTTCATTGTATGTTGATGTATAACTTTTTGAATTTAATGTTTTCTTTGTATCCAGAGTCTGTGAGGGGAGGGGGGAGGGCCCACCCTCCCCACCCACCCCACCCAGGATTACCTCTCTGGATCATCTTGTGATTGGTTACTTCATTTGGACAAACCAAATGAAGTGGGATTTGTTTCCTTAGTATTAGTTTAAAAATGTTTATTTTACTTTAGAAATAGTTTTGTCTTTTTGTTTATGTTAAAACCTAGGTACATTTATTTGACTGTTTATTTCCTTTTGGGTTTGATTGTTGGAGCACGTTTGATTGGTACTGATTGTTCCCAGGTGTGATGTTTTTTTCTATGCTATTTAAAAGAAGCCATGTGGAGATGGATTTTTTTCTCCCCCCTTGAACTAGACTGACCTTGGGCCGGATCTGCCGGCACTTTCAGGCACAAATTTGTTCTAACAAAATATACAGTACAAGTCAAAAGTTTGCACACCTTCTCATTCTAAAAGTGTTCTTTGGTAAAAGTGAAGTGCTAAACACCTCTGGGAACTCCTTAAAGACCGTTAGAAAACAATTTCAGGTGACCTCTAGAAGCTCATCAAGAGAATGCCAAGAGTGTGCAAAGCAGTAATCAGAGCAAAGGGTGGCTATTTGGAAGAAACTAGAATATAAACAGGTTTTCAGTTTCACCTTTTTTTTTAAGTACATAAGTCGACGTGTTCATTCACAGTTTTTATGCCTAAAGTGGAAAAGCTACCAATATAAATGGCCACGAAATTAAAGACAATAAATTGAATGAGATGGGTGTGTCCAAACTTTTGGCCTGTTCTGTACAAAAACGGCACATCCACAGTCTAAAGGATAGGAATGTTGTTTTCTTCCTCAGCAACAACCAATTCCAACAATAAGCCGCTAAATGAAAAAAAGGTAAAAAGACACTAAATGCACATAACAAGAGAAACACTAAGTAGTGACAATGAATAATGAAGACCAGACTGAATTGAAATCAAAATGATTTAGGAAATTGGCCTAAATACCCAGCACTATCCGTGATCCGTATGGGTCTCTCTCAATGGTTCAGCACGCACATGATCAGTGGTTCGGGCACGTGGAGGACCGAGATGCCACCTGTTCAATCCAAACGAAAGAAGCACAGCAGTGGTCATTGCGGAGGAGAAGGAGAGGAGCTTGTAAAACCACCTGTATTGTTTAAAAGTATAGCAGAGGATGTTTCTGAATTTAAGGAAAGAACCACCCTCATTTAAAAAATAAATCAAAAATACGTATGAGAAAGAATGTCAAGTTATCCTCATTACAAGTAGCTGCCGGCCTTGCAGCCAACTTCTTCTAGCGGTAATCTGAAATGAGTTTCTCCAAATAGTATGGCAGACTTTGGCTTACTTGTGGAGCAGAAAAATGGCAACAGAGGCATCTGTGGGGAGCCCAACCATTGCTTTGCACATGCACAGGAAGTGAAACATATGGTGAACCTGCGTGAATGGTTCACCAGGACAGTTATGCAGACCACTGGTAGATGATCCACCCGGAAGAAAAAGATCCTTTGCTATACCTTTAAGATGTATGTATGCGAGCATTTTTGACTTCCCTGTAAAATACAACGATACAAACAGCAAAAATGAACACACATGCGTGCAGCTCTAGTCTGACAGCGCATCAACACACACACATACCTCTGATTGCTGTGTGTGCGGTGTGTGAAAGCAGGGAGCGAGAAACCCAAATATAGAAAAAAAAACTGCAAAATCTTTTAACCTTTCACATGTTGTTCTAGGAGGCTTGTGATGCACAAATCAGTGTTTTTTTATGACGATATTTTATTAACTTTTGGGGGGCATGTTGTAAAATTGCAACAATGGGCCTGTAGGGTAGCAGAATTTCATTGAAATCACTCACACTCTGAACACATGTAAGTGACAATTAAAAGTTTATTTGTACATTATTGCACATAAAGGCCAACAGAAGTTTATGTATCTACACAATATCAATGGTATAAGAGAAAAAATATTTTTATGAACAATTTATTACAAAAAGGACTATTTGAACCAGGCTCTATGTGGAAATTCTGAAGGAAAAAACACGCATGAATGTGCAGGTTTCATTTGTTTGATTCAATTGTGGTAATCCCAAAAGCAGTTATTTTGCTCTGAAAAGCAGAGGCGGACATTGCACTTCTTGCAAAGCGTGTTTGTGTAGCCTTTAGCACAGTTTCTGCACCGTCCTGTCGGCTTTGATGGGAAAATGTCCGATCATGTCCTTGCGAACTTCCTTTTGGAGGGTGTGCGTTTGAATTTTTGGGCATTTTGGCAGCTGGAGAACCTTCATCTGTGAACAGCCTGTTGTGGGAAGTCAATGTGCTCCCCCTCAGTGACACTGGGCTTGAAGATGGTCGCCCTCGCTTTGGCACTGATACACCTGTGCCAATCAGAAGAAGAGATGATGCCAACTGGGCCTGAAATAGTCTGCTGTTTAGCACCTGTTTCTTTGGAATATGCAAGGCATTGCAGTCCCTTTTGTACAGGAGCCAAGCACTGATCACAACTAGGATAATGGTGTGCCAGAAGATATAAAGGTACCAACGGCAGGACTTCAGTGGTAACTTGTATTTGAAGCCCCATGGGTTTGGCTTGCCATGCATGTACTGTTTGATGCTGCTGAATTTCCCCCTGAAAGGGATCATCATTTCATCAACAGAGTTATGTTCTTCAGGGACCACCTTTAGGCATTTCTCTCTGAAAGCATCAAGCCATGCTCTGAGTTTCCAGAGTTTGTCAGCATTTTGTTCCTTCTCAGACACAGTTACATTGTACACAAAATGTAATGATGTCAACAGAGACTGGAATCTGTTTCGTGACATTCCATCTGAGATTGGACTGTATCGTGTGTCTGCTTCCCAGTACATGCAAATTCCAGGCATTTGGACAAGACCCATCTTCAGATACATGCCAATCATCTGCTCTATTTCCTTTGTGTCGGTGTGTATAGATGATCCTTTCTTCTGAACACTGTACTGATTAGTGTTATCTGCCAGAGCCTTGATCATGTCCTCTGTCACAAACTTCTGAAAGTACTCCAGTGGTCCGCAGGGGGATTGGACACCATTAGTGACATCCTGACCAGAAAAATCAGTACTGGGACTGATGAAATTCTTTTTCAGCCAGCGATACCTGTCACGGCGCATGGTCTGGGAATCAGAATGCCCTGCTTCTGTTGGGATGATGTGAACATCAGAAGTTAGTTGGCCATTGGGTAATTTATTTTCCTTGTCCACTTCACAGATGACTTCATTATCCTCTTCATCACTTGAATCTGATTCAAATGACATTTCCAAGTCACTGTCTCCATTCTGGAGGGCTTCAATAGCATCCTGGACACAGTACCTGATGTGGCTTTTCCTGGTTTCAGGCATTCTGAAAGTTACAATAGCAGATTAGTTTCCAGACCAGGTAATTGCAATGCAAATTAATTTTAGATATGCCAACACAAAAGATTCACACATTCCAGAGATCAGCAATTGTATCAGTTGCTCCATTTGTCATGCTACGAGCACTTACACCCTAGCCTAGTGAACTAGATCAAATTCTTGCTTTGCAAAGTTTGGACAACTCCAACACGCCTTACTTGACCCGGATGCTCTGATCTGGGGTAAAGGACTATCTATAGCCCCCTTCAGACAGGCCATGAAAAACGGAAATGTTCCGGACTCTGTCCGTAAGACCTTTGTGTCTGAATACAAACATCCGGATAACGTGTTCCGGAATTTAACCGGACGAAGCCCCTAGTAACAGGTCCGGACTTGTTACGGACAGGGTGGCTGCTTCAGACTGGTGAGGTAGAGTTCCGGACAAGGGGGAGGGGGAGGAGAAGGGGACCGGGGGACGCCATGCGCACCTAGATAGCCAGCTACTGTAGCATGCGGCGAACCATAGCAGCTCGCCTCCTACGGTACCGCCTAGACGCACGACGGAGCGCTTCACACCGCTTCAGTGAGTCCTTTAACCATTGAGCTTCATCATCCAGGTCTCTTATGCGTCTTCATGTGCGCAGAATTATGCTTAAGCGCCTCGTGATTTTTATCTTGAGAGGCGCTATAGAAATGATTTCTTCTTCTTCTTCTTAACATACAGTTGTGGTCAGAAGTTTACATACACTTGTAAAAAATATAATATAAGGGCTCCACTGAGTGTCCCGTTATTTCTAAAACTCTGATTTTTCTCTGATAGAGTGAATGGAACAGATACTTCTTTGTCACAAAAAACATTCATGAAGTTTGGTTCTTTAATGTCTTTATTATGGGTTAACAGAGAAAAGTGATCACATTTGCTGGGTCACAAATATACATACAGCAACATGAACTAGCAATTTTGGTGACTTAGAAATGTGTCAGTGAACTAAGCTTCATAGCATGGCCTCTTAACTTCTTGTGAGTGATTATGAGTGACTACAGCATGTGACTTCTCTTAGGCCAGGTAAATAGGGCTCATTGGATACAAACGCCCACAAACGCTACAATGGGAATGTCAAAGGAGCTCAGCATGGATCTGAAAAAGCGAATTATTGACTTGAACAAGTCAGGAAAGTCACTTGGGGCCATTTCAAAGCAGCTACAGGTCCCAAGAGCAACAGTGCAAACAATTGTTTGTAAGTATAAGGTGCATGGCACTGTTTCATCACTGCCAAGATCAGGAAGAAAACGCAAGCTATCACCTGCTGCTGAGAGAAAATTGGTCAGGAGGGTAAAGAGTGAACCAAGAATCACCAAAAAGCAGATCTGCCAAGAATTAGAAGCTGCTGGAACACAGTTGTCATTGTCCACAGTCAAACGTGTTTTGCATCTCCATGGACTGAGAGGCTGCCGTGCAAGAAGGAAGCCCTTGCTCCAAAAGCGGCACCTTAAGGCTCGACTGAAGTTTGCTGCTGATCACATGGACAAAGATAAGACCTTCTGGAGGAAAGTTCTGTGGTCAGATGAAACAAAAATCGAGCTTTTTGGCCACAATGCCCACCAATATGTTTGGAGGAGAAAAGGTGAGGCCTTTAACCCCAAGAACGCCATGCCTACAGTCAAGCATGGTGGTGGGAATATTATGCTGTGGGGCTGTTTTGCTGCCAATGGAACTGGTGCTTTACAGAGAGTAAATGGGATAATGAAGAAGGAGGATTACCTTCACATTCTTCAACATAACCTAAAATCATCAGCACGAAGGTTGGGTCTTGGGCGCAGTTGGGTGTTCCAACAGGACAATGACCCCAAACACACATCAAAAGTGGTAAAGGAATGGCTAAATCAGGCTAGAATAAGGGTTTTAGAATGGCCTTCCCAAAGTCCTGACTTAAACCCCATTGAAAACATGTGGACAGTGCTGAAGAAACAAGTCCATGTCAGAAAGCCATCAAGCTTAACTGAACTTCACCAATTCTGTCAAGAGGAGTGGTCAAAGATTCAACCAGAAGCTTGCCAGAAGCTTGTGGATGGCTACCAAAAGCGCCTAATTGAAGTGAAAATGGCTAAGGGACATGTAACCAAATATTAGCACTGCTGTATGTATATTTGTGACCCAGCAAATGTGATCACTTTTCTCTGTTAACCCATAATAAAGACATTAAAGAACCAAACTTCATGAATGTTTTTTGTGACAAAGAAGTATCTGTTCCAATCACTCTATCAGAGAAAAATCAGAGTTTTAGAAATAACGAGACACTCAGTAGAGCCATTATATTATATTTTTTACAAGTGTATGTAAACGTCTGACCACAACTGTAAGTCCGATTCTACCCCCCCACCCCCCACCGCCGTCAGACATCTAAAACTTTTCCCTGTTGTGTGAACGCAGCCGAAAGGACAAGTTCCGGTACAAAAGTGGTGTGTCTGAAAACACAGTTCCGGTTAAAAACCGGATTGAATTGTCCGCAATGTTCCAGAATGTCTATCTGAAAAGGGCTTTAGTGTCATGCATTTGACTTAGCTTGACTTTGTCCTTGTGTGAGTGCAAATGGTGAAGACCCTATCATATCAACATGCTGAAACATCTATCAATCAATGTTTACATGAAATTTACATGGCAGCTTTAACTGCATGACACAGTGTTGGATATTTCCCAGTTTCAAAGACAGAAGCCCACCATTCCACAACATCATCTCCTTCCTGGAAACTGGGCAGGGTCTGATCCACATTATCCTGCAGAATCTTTCCAGAGCACGCCATGTTGTTGAGAACACATTTGGAATTCTGGCCAATCGTTTTCGTGTTTTCAGAACCACAATTTGCCTGCATCCAGACAAAGTTGTTGCAATTGTTTTTGCAACACTTTGTCTCCACAACTTCCTCCGACAACAGATCAGATGCCTACACACCACCTGGCTATGTGGATTCTGAAGATGCAAACCATCAGCTGGTCAGTGGCACATGGCAAAGTGAGGGAGCCCTTCAGTCAGTTTTGGTAAGCAGAGCTAGGAACCCCTCAGTGGATGCTAAGAAACAACGTGATGTGTTAGCACAATACTTTGTCTCACCTGCAGGAAGAATTTCTTGGCAGGAAAACATGGTGTAGCT
Organism: Nothobranchius furzeri; assembly: GCF_043380555.1. Lineage (NCBI taxonomy): Eukaryota > Metazoa > Chordata > Actinopteri > Cyprinodontiformes > Nothobranchiidae > Nothobranchius > Nothobranchius furzeri. The sequence goes on along the minus strand of NC_091750.1, from coordinate 42,295,455 downwards.
TCATATGAGTTAAAATTCTGTAAATAAAGCGAGAGCATTGGTTCCACTCAGTCATTAGCTCAGATGGTGTTCCTGTCTGGCTGTTAACTGACTTTCTCTAAACAAGAACAAGACATTGATTACATGTAAGGAACTGCATTTAAAGGCTGATTTGAATTCTTAGGGTGGATTCTTTTGAAAATTCATAATGTGTGGGAGTGGAATGATGCATTTTCTTATGTTTGTAACAATTGTGAACAATACATTAAATAATTTTTCAAAAAGAGTTTTTATTTATGAAAATTATTTAAACAATGTCAGATTTAAAGAAAACAGTAATTTACATATACACCAAACAACCTGTGTGGGAGAAAAAAGGGCAAACTTTTCCTTTTTAAGACAAAATAATGATTAAAAAATATACTAAAACAAAGGTACTAATGATAAAAGTAATGAACTAGTCCGAGTTGAGCAGGTGTCTGTTTGACATTGGCGATGGTGATTGCAAGAAGTTTTCATTCCGTGGTGGCCGGAACTGTTGTGTGTGGAAGGAAGGTGCAGGACTGACATGTGGAACAGGACATTGTCCAGCCTGTTCTGCCTCTTGTGCATCATAAATTAAGTTCATGATGCTTCTCCTGAGCCTCAGCTGTAAATGTCTGTCCTTGACATTCCACATTTCTGCAGCTACTTGTTGGCCAAACTGCTCCTCAGCATCTGATTGGGTCAGTGAACTCTGTACTTTCTTGAGTAATGACAGTTTAACCAATGCCTCGTGTGAGTGTGTGTCCTGACTTTAGAGATGACCAGGAGATGCCTGCCAGAGGAGCACAGAGGCCGTGAGGGTTCATATGGTAAAAGCAGTTCTGAGAGATAAGAAGGCCCAAGACCATAAAAATATTAAAAACCATTAGAAGAACCTTGAAATATATCCTGAAACATACGGGGAGCCAATGCAGTGTAATGTGCTCCCACCTCCTGGTTTTCATCAGAACACGTGCTACCAAGTTTTGTAGGAGTTGTAAACCTGAGATGCTATTTTTGGGAAGACCAGAAAGCAGGGCATTACAGTAGTCTATTCTACTGGTGATAAAAGCATGCATCAGCATCTCCGTATTGGCCCGAGAGAGAATAGGGCTGACTCTGGCAATGTTCATTAGATGATAAAAACCTATTTTTGTGATGTTTTTAATGTGTGGGATAAAAGTCAGCTCAGAGTCAAAGATGACACCCAGGTTCTTCACTTGCTCAGAAGGAATAAAAGACAGAGATTGTAATTTCGGTAAAGGTTTCTCTCTCTGGCCTCGGGAACAATGATTAAAACTTCAATTTTGTCCTGGTTGAGCTGGAGAAAGTTATCTGCCATCCAGCATTTGATGTCTAAAATGCAGTTTAAAAGTGCATCCATTGGCCGAGAGTCATCAGGAGACACAGAGATATACAACTGCGTATCATCAGCATAACTGTGAAAGTTGACCCCATGTCTGCTGATGACCCCGCCAAGAGGGAGCATATAGAGATTAAAAAGCACTGGGCTTAAAATTGAACTGTGGGGCACACCACATGTAATCCCATAGACCCTCGAGGAACAGGTATCTAAACTCACCATAAAAGTCCTGTCTGTGAGTTAGGATGTGAACCATCTGTGGACAGCACTAGAGAGGCCGATCTGAGTTAAAAGAATAGTGTGGTCTACTGTATCGAAGGCAGTGCTTAGATCCAGTAGAACCAACACAGTCACCTTCCATTTATCATAAATCAATCTAAAATCATTTAAAAATCTTCAAAAGAGCCATTTCTGTGCTGTGGTTCACCCTAAAAACAGACTGACATTTCTCTAGGACATTATGAGTGTTTATAAAATAATTTAGTTGATTTAAAATCAACTTTTCTAAAATTTTGCTTAGAAATGGTAAGTTAGATGCCGGTGGATAATTGTTAAATTCATTAAAATCTAAAATGCTCTTCTTCAACAGGGGCCTCACCACCGCCCCTTTAAAGACAGCAGGAAAGACCCCCGTCTGAAGGGAGCAATTCATTAGGGTTAAAATCTCATCACTAAAAGATCCATAAAATTGTTTAAAAAATGAAGTTGGAATTGGGTCCAGAACACATGTGGTGGGTCTCAGAAAAGTATTGGCAATGAACTACAATTACCAGGTGGCAGCGAAACACCACTTACGTGGGCACATGCACTCAATTTGAGGTTCATAAAATGTTGTGCTATGTTAAAAAAATAATCACACAGACATAACTTTTCACCGAACGGCATAGCCCAGTGTCCCGGTTTTATAACGTAAAAACCTTGCACTGGCCATTAACCGGAGTTGTAATGGCGGCGACGGCAACAGAAGAACCTCACCTAACTAGCTAGCAGCTAATATATTATAGTACTCCTATAGTTGTACATTTGGTCAAATGTGATCTGTATGGAGCAAAATAAACCCACGTATGTTTAATATGAATTGTTATTGCAAAATATAACAACTGTACCAAGCTTGCAACCCATTCGTTTAGAAAATAAAATTCTTAACCTAGCCAAAGCCACATTCATCACTTCTAAGTCAGACATGTAATAAAATAGTGTTCCCGCACCTTGCAAAAACGAAGCACTGGACACAGATAACAGTTTAAAATACGTAATCCTTACCTTGTTTAAAACAGTGTTGTGGTAAAACCGTTGTAGCAAAGTAATGGCAGACACAGAAATCTGGATCGGGCGGGTTCTGTGATGTCGTGTGATCACGTGACACGATCATCTTTGACTTGAAGTACATATTTACTTAAGGAGAAATTGTTTTTCTTGGTTTCTTTCATAGTATGTTGTTTTTTAATTTGAGGTCAAATGAAATAAACAAATTTAAACAAGAAATCAATATTTTGAATTGTAACAATATGACATTTCAATTCAATTAGATTACACAGATGTTTCTGCTCCACTTGCGTCACAGGAGCACAAACATCAACCATCTTTGCAGATATCACGTGATTTCCTTTGGTTGGGTCTTGCTATTAGATTATGAATAAGGGCAGTTCTCTGTCACTGATCAGCAGTAAATGGCCTTGTGAGGCTTAGTGAACAGCCTGTGTAGCACTAAGCCAGGTGTCTTATTTAGCACAATACTCAGCCTCATTGATGCCCAGAGAAAAGCTTGCATGAATAAATACATACCTTTTAGCTTACGGTTAGGCAGAGCTGAAGCTACAAATCCAGAAGGAAAAAAGATGAAAAAAGCGAGAACACAAACAGAGAAGGCGGCAAGGAGAGGGAGAAGAAGCAAACATTAAAAGGAAATCCTTTTCACACCTAGTTTTTCAAAACACAGCAAAGCTAACAGTGGGAGGAAAAGACAAAAGCATGCATTCTCATTTTTTGTGTGAGAGCCCCACCAGGACCACTGAAACTTGGTTGATCTTCCCAGTCCAATTATATCTCTGTGCTCAATCCTTCCAGAATAGCAACTTCACACCAAGGGACGCTGTCTGCCTAAGCTCAGCGTGCCTAATGGAGTCCCAGAGGTTGACTCCATTTCATTGCTCCTAACTAATGGGCTGTGATATTTTCCCAAACTGACTGCAGCTCTGTCCCCTGGAAGCTAATCTAGTCAGTGCTGTACTAGACCCATCACTGTATCCTGCCAAGCTTGTCCCTCCTGTCCTAACAATCCCTCTACTGCTGCTATCTTTATGCATGCCTCCAACACCCTCTCCTCCCAGCAGTCATTAGAGCTTTCTAGCAGAGTGCTGATAGCAAGAAGACCTCTGTGAGAGAGGCCTTCCCAGGGTGGCTGGCCTTCTGCACAGATTTTAGGGGGACTTTAATCTAACTGGGCTGCAGAGAGCAGGTGGGAGGTGAAAGACTATGGGGGATGCCTGAATGTGCAATCGTACAGCCACAGCTGAGGACAGCCACTCATTCAAAGCAGCCTATTGCTCTCCAATGGATACGTGAGCCCAGAACACAAGAATGAGAAGAAATAGGCAAACATAAATTCACCATTCCCTTTCCAGTCATATTGTGGGCACAGAACAGTCATCCAGATGGCTATGAGTCACACCAGTGGTGCAATACAATCATTAATATGGCAGAAGTGCCAGGAATACATATAAAGAGCTTAGATTATTTATTTTTTTTCAGTTTCAGCAAAATCTTTCATTTTCACAGCCTGCTAAAAAATCAGTCTAAACTTTCCATGCGGAGCTGGTTCTTCTGTGTGGCTGTAAGTAACCAGCTAGAGCACATGTGTCAGACACAAGGCCCGCAAGATAAATATCAAATATATATTAAAACTGACCGGCTGGCCGATTTTACTGCAAAGACTACAACTCCCATGATGCCTTGCGGCGTTAGCGGAGCCGAAGCGCCCCCTCCTTTGTGTTTTTTCCAGCCTCTGCAACCGGTGTCTGCAGCTCCGCTGTCTCAAACTAATCACTCCTCTCACTCAGCGCCGAGTTTACTCAGCTATTTGCCGACGTTGAAGCCCAGAAACGGAGATTTTAACTGCTCAGTAATGTGTTCACGACTGAAAGAGAAAGTTTTACAACTGACATCCAGACAAAGCTGATATAACTCCAGTGAGCAGCGACACGCTCAAACCAGCATAACTCTGTGGCTGCTATCGTTTTTATTTTTCCTCCCCAGCACACAACAACGTAGTAAAGCTGCTGAGACATGTTCAGCAGCACAAACCTATGTGAGCACCTGTTGTCATTATTATGATGAAGATGAACAAAACAACAGGAGTCTCCTCCTCAGCTCAGATCAACCCCATGATACAGGTATCTGGCTGGAATAGGTGAGCATCACAGTCAGTGGAGCAAACTGAGCTTTAAATATGTTGGTTTTATGCTCTTTTTCTGCTCCAAAACATGAAAGTTAACAGGTGAGATATTGTATTTTCATTTAAGATAAAATGATATTTTTATTTTGTTGTTGGCACATGAGAAAATATTTAACCTACATTAAACAGTAACTGGAAAGGCTGCGGAATAGAAAATTCCTTTATTATTCCTCAGTGGGGAAAGGCAGATGTCACCACAGCGATGACACTTATTACAGGAGAAAAAAGGAGAATAAAAAATAAGAAAAAATGAATAAACAACAAGAAAACATAAATCCCGAATAGATTTTAAAAATGCTGAATATACCACAAGTAATGAATACCACTGATGCATTCTATTTAAAATTGAATTGCTCGTGTGTAATTTGATTATTCCACACTCAGTGTTAATGCAAAAATAAGTTTGTTTCCAAATTAAAAGGTTCAAATTTGCATATATGTTGATAAAGAAAATGTGCAAATTTGCCGTCACTTTAAAAAAAAAAATTAAGTTTGGCCCGCGACTTCGTCCCAGAGTTTCATTCCGGCCCAGTGTGAATTTGAGTTTGACACCCCTGAGCTAGAGTGAGGAGTCAGCTGATTCAAAGCCTGTTGTTGCTGTTGACGGTCACGCCCAGAATGAAACAAGAGAAGAAACTAATAGAAACTCTTCTTTTCAAGCCAAATACAATATTTGAATACCTTATACTCTTTTTAATTTTCAGTTTCTCTCCAATCATTTCATAGATCTTTTTGAATAATGTTGATGGTATTATCATAATACCATCAGTATAAGGTTTTCAAATAGGGATGAGCTGGATAATGTATTTTTGACGAATACGAGCATGAAACGAGTAAAACTCATAAATATCTGTAATCGTGCTGAAGGAAAATCCTCATTGGGTAACTGACTGTCTTCATGCTCTGTGATTGGCCAGTCACATAGAGCGCCTGCCCCTCCCTACACACAAAACTCTGCAGCCGGTAGCTCAGTCCGTCCGGTCCATCCACACACACACACAGACAGTAACGGATCTCTCTTGTGCTTGCTTCACTGTTGCTCACGTTTCTTCAGTACTCCCTATGTTTTCTTCATCTCGCCTCCTTTTCAGTTGAATATTTAAAGTTACTTTTTTCATAACGTATGTAGCGTTGTTAATCTACATAACTAGAATTTAAGCTGTTGCTATTCAGCTTTGCTAAATCCTGAGAAAGGTCAAACGAATTGGCAATGAAGCATATTATATATATATATATATATATATATATATATATATATATATATATATGTATATATATATATATAAGTGGCGACTGGCCAGTAGAGGGCGATAGGGCACCGCCCTCCCAGTTTCCCCAGTGTTTTTAATTTTTATCTAAAAAATAAATGAATAGAATTAACAATAATCACATATTCTAAGTTAATTGTGTTTGTAACAAAAATAAATCATATATATATATATATATATATATATATATATATATATTTATATTGGTCTCTGCCGGTCTCTGCCAAGCGGTGGAGGCTGTGGGCTGTGTTTCAATCGCCCAAACGGGGCTAGACCAGTCATCCAATTGCTGACAAGAAAATCAAAGGGTAGGAATGGGAATGTATCCAATCAGCGTCGAAGTTGTTTCAGAAGCATGATGGGCAGTTGTAGGCGCACTGGCGTCCATGTCTATTACGTCTGAGTCACGACCGTCACGAGTCACGACCAAAAACGTGCTGGAGTCGAGAATCTCCAAGTTCTACCAAGCACTAACGAAAGCCTTTGGCGGTAGATACCGGATCTCAGCAGCCACTGAATTCAGTTCGGTCTCTTCTCCAGTATCCGTTCGAGAGGAGAACTATGGTGGAAAAACTTAATGTCAAAGAGCTTGGACCAGATCATCCTGACGTAAAGATAAGCCAGCAGGAGGAGGAGATAGGTAAACTGTACACACGGGGCTTCTGGGAAGGCTTGGCTAGCTGGATGCAATCACGCTAATGTGTTATTTTGCTTTCCAAACGACTGTGACAGATGAGGCATGGATTGAGTCAGGAGTTACGGACATGAAACATTTTTCTGAGAAGGTGAAGAAACATGAGTTATCCCGGGCGCACATGGACAACACGGTGAAGCTAGCTATGCTAGGCAGAGCTAACATTGCCATGCAGCTAGAGACGAGGGACGCAGGCTTGCAGTGAATAAACACAATGAAGAAGTGGATCAGAACCGGCACATTTTGTCCAAGAGAGAGATGTCAACACAGTGTATGAGCACAAGGATGACCTCCTCAGATGTTTCCAGATGATCAGAGACTCTGATGACTTTGATCCAATCACTGAGAGAGAGGCAGGAGGCTTTGTGAGAATGCTGGAGGAAGAAGATTTCGGCTTTCTGCTGGCATTGTGTCACAAGATCATGCCACATGTGGACATGCTCTTCAACCAGCAGCAGAAGAGGAACATTGACTCTGTCTCCATCACAGGGGTCATCCAGAGCTTCACCAACAGTATGCAAAAGATCAGGTACATACTTGTTTATTTAATATTATTGTGATGAAATTCTCCAGTATGTTAGTTTCACAAACAATAATGTGGATGTGGACCATATATGGTCATGTTATTTTATGTGCAATTTAATGCAGTATTTTTCAACCTTGGTCCGCAAGGCAGTGTGCCAATAGTCAGACAAACGTGGATTAATCCCTTTGTCCAATAATGTAAGACAGGAAATAAAAGAGCTGTGCTTAATTCAGGAAATAGTGAAGTTGTGCACAAAGCTCAGAAAGCACAAGTTTGTTTAAAAAAAATAGCACAGCCCCACCAAAAATATTTTTCACCAGCCGCCACTGATATATATATATATATATATATATATATATATGTATATATATATATATGTATATATATATATATATATATATGTATATATATATATGTATATATATATATATGTATATATATATATATGTATATATATATATATATGTATATATATATGTATATGTATATGTATATATGTATATGTATATATGTATATGTATATATGTATATGTATATATGTATATGTATATATATATATATATATATATATATATATGTATATGTATGTGTATATATTGATTATCAACGGATATTTATAATCGATAGAAGTTCATATACCAACTGGCTTGGTCTATATTTAATCAAAAGATTAATATTTAATTTAAGAGATTTAAATTAATTAGCAAAAGTTTATTTAATAATTCAGAAGATCTAAAGAGATCTTTGCTCGTTCAGTGATCAATATACACCACTCTGTGTTCTATTTCAAAGAAGAGTCAGGTTTAAAAAGTTAAGAATTTATTACTAACAATTTAATGATGACCATTTAAAAGACAATTTATAAATGACAATTTATAAAAGCTTTGGTATTAAAAACTTGGTATTAAAGCAATCTGTGTCTGGATGAAACTAAGCATGAAGTATGTGTGTTTGAATGTGTGAATGTAGGTGCTCAGAAGGTCTTTATCTTAGAGAGAGAAAAACACGTTCTGGGTGAAAGAATTTGTTTTGCAGTTAGGCTAAATTATTTCTTTAAAAAAACAGGCATTCCAGATGCAATCTTGTGTTCTACCTCACCTTTCAGACAACCCTCTGTTTGGGTCCGGAGGTCAAGGGAGGATGTTGATCAGCCTCTGGGTACCCGGTCTGGTAGAGTAGACCAGTGGTACCGACTCTCTGGTCCTAGAGTTGCCGCAAGCACACAGGTGGATGGTTTGCATCTTAAAATTAACTCTGAAGGAATTTTAGGTCAGCTTGTTGCAGATGGCATTTCTGTTGAAGCAATTCTATCGGCGTGACAGAACAGCTTTAGAAGAGGTTTCAAACGGCTGACTCGATCCTCCGGACTCTCGTGCCACGGAAATAATTTGGTGAGCTCAAGAACTGAACTTGAACTGAGGAGTTAGGTTTTAAGAGACGGCCGGTAATCTTATTCTAACGAATTAGATTTTGACATGTTAGAGGGTGGGACTTAATATACCTCGGAACACGCCCTCCCAAGATAGAAAGCTCTGGTGTTATGGAACAAAGACATGTGAGTGCAGTTAACTTTAACCTGATTACTGTGTCCTGCATGGTGTGTATAAGTGAAGTGCACATGATCTTCTTGTCACTGTTAAACATTACTGATTAGCATAAATAATTATTATTAACCAAAGAACAATAATTCATTTCAGTAATTAAATACATTCATAATGAACCTTGATGATTATTTATGAACATTGTAATAGACAGTGAAAAGAGTTTATTAAAAATTATTCTTTTAAAACTTGAAGTGTCCTTCGTCTTGCGGATGGAACAGCAGTCAGAGAAATTCAGTCAGATTAAAGATGGTTTACAGCAGACTTTGCGTCTCCTGTGATGGATAATCTGTAGATATAAGTACAGCCAGGACAGCTTGACCCAGCTGAGGAAATGTGACCTTTAGGTCACAAATGAGGCTATTCATGTCACTACACGTACATGGTGCATTTGACAAGACGGAGCTGAAAACGGCTAGTGAGTCGTGCTGCGTCGGTCACCGCCGCCGCTCCAGTTCTCTCTCTCTCTCTTTTTATTGAAAAACTTGTTCTGTAATAGTTCCCTTACTATTGTGATAAAAAATATTTAATCTCAGTTCTGAGGCTGCTCTGTAAATAGTTTTCAGATAAACAATACACATAGCAACTTCTGATCAACCCATATCAATTTCAGATTTAAATAATAGGGTGTGTCCGAATCCAGGGGTAGGATGCTTATGAGAACGGGTCCTCGCAAGTCTAGCAAGGCCGGGTCCTTGCTCGACCGCTAAGACCGGAACCCAGCGGCTCTGAATTCGGACAGTCTAGCTTTCACCTCTACGGTGGTCCGTAGGTCCCGTCACAGCCGTGGCGGCACCTACAACCAAAGGAAAAATGCTAAAGCTAGCGAAAATCGAGCAGGAATATTTAGGAGCCACAGCATCTTCACCTCCTTCAGCAGCATCTGTTCACAACCGTTTTTTAGTAAAGTAACTTTGTTTATTCTATAAGCTTTCAGGTCTTGCATGTTAACTTCAGATCATTTCTTGTATGTTTTAAGCTACAGAATGAACTGGTTAAATGTACACTACACATTACTACAGAGTATTAACATGTAGGTAATTAATATACTCCTCCTTGAACCGTCACCTTATCGTGGTGGAGTTTGAGTGCCCTAATGATCCTAGGAGCTATGTTGTCTGGGGCACGTTGTGCCCCTGGTAGGGTCTCCCATGACAAATTGGTCTTAGGTGAAGGGTGAGACAAATAACGTTCAGAGGATCTTTCATGGATGTAAATTCAAAGAGTTGGAGTACACGGCCCGGAGAGTTACCGGGGTCCCACCCTGGAGCCAGGCCTGGGGTTGGGGCCCGTGAGCGAGTGCCTGGTGGCCGGGCTTCTGCCCATTGGGCCTGGCCGGGCCCAGCCCGAACCGGATACATGGGCTCATCCAACTGTGGACCCACCACCCGCAGGAGGAACATGAAGGGTCCGGTGCAGTGTGGATCGGGTGGTAGACCAAGGTTGGAGCTTTGGCGGTCCGATCCCCGCACAAGGAAACTGGTTTTTGGGGCGTGGAACATCACCTCGCTAGCAGGGAAGGAGCAGGAGCTTGTGGCAGAGGTTGAGCAGTACAGGCTAGATATAGTCGGACTCACATCGACACATAGCATTGGCTCTGGAACCCAAGTCCTTGAGAGGGGCTGGATACTCTCCTTTGCTGGAGTTGCTCCGGGTGAGAGGTGGAGGGCTGGGGTTGGCTTTTTGTTAGACCCAAGACTCTCTGCATGTGTGTTGGGGTTTACCCCGGGGGACGAGAGGGTAGCTTCCCTGCGCCTTTGGGTCGGGGAACGGGTCCTGACTGTTTTTTGAACTGCTATTTGGCCCATAAGCGCAGAGTGCCCACCCTTTTTGGAGTCCCTGGGACAAGTGCTAGATAGTGCTCCATCAGGGGATTCCATTGTCCTGCTGGGGGACTTCAATGCTCACGTGGGCAACAACAGCTTGACCTGGAGGTGTGTGATTGGGAGGAACGGCCCGTCTGATCTGAACTCGAGTGGTGTTTCCTTACTGGACTTCTGTGCAAGCCGCAGCTTGGCCATAACGAACACCATGTTCGAACATAAGGATGCCCATCAGTACACTTGGTACCAGGGCAGACTAGGTCGCAGGTCGATGATAGAGTTTGTAGTCGTATCATCTGACCTGCGGCTGTATATTTTGGACACCCAAGTGAAGAGAGGAGCGGAGCTGTCAACTGATCACCATCTGATGGTGAGTTGGATCAGATGCAGGGGAAGATGCTGCGTAGACCTGGCAGACCCAAATGCATAATGAGGGTCTGCTGGGAATGCCTGGCAGAAGAACCTGTCAAGACGGTCTTCAACTCCCACCTCCGGCAGAGCTTTGACCGCGTCCCGAGAGCAGTGGGGCACATTGACTCCGAGTGGGCCTTGTTCCACTCTGCGACTGTTGAGGTGGCTGTTGCTAGCTGTGGTCGCAAGGTGGCCGGTGCCGGTCGTAGTGGCAACCCCCATACCCGCTGTTGGGCACCAGAGGTTCGGGGAGCCGTCAGGCTGAAGGAGGCCTACAGGGCGTGGCTGGTCTGTGGGTCTCCGGAGGCAGCAGACAGGTACCGGATAGCCAAGCGGGGTGCAGCAGTGGCAGTTGCCGAGGCAAAATCTCGGGCGTGGGAGGAGTTTAGTGAGGCCATGGAGAAAGACTATTGATCAGCTCCAAAGAGGTTCTGGCAAACTGTCCGATTACAATTTACCAAATTATGAATCTAATCCCTCTGTGTGTGCTTTGACTTTCTTTGAGGTAATATGGGATTAATATAGAAACAACCCAACACTTTTTGGTGCCGAAACCCGGGTTAAGCAGAGCCCTTCAAGTGGGAGTTCGCCTTTGGAGAGCCACACGGCGCCACTTCCTCATCAAAGTCCTGGGGGCTGAGAATTGCCCCATCGGCCAGCTGTTTAGCTCTGCAGACGAACTTCCATTAACAGGCTCTCGCGCTCGGACTCAGGGCGAGTTTGCCATTCAGGGGGAGAGTGAGTACCTAAATCAAATTGCACCCTTTTTCTAATAACTGGTTGACATTGTGGTTTTTACGCTGGTAGTGATGTTTGCCATCCACGCACGAAAGACGTTTCGGGCCCCGGATAAGGGCTGAACGGACAGCCACCGGACCTTGTCCTGGACTCCGTTTGCCTCAGTTAAACCAGCGCTGCGTTAAAGCGGCCAACCGCAGTTGGCACAGACACATGCTTCTTTTTGCAGCTGCCGACAGGAGGGATTGGACAGATTCTGTTTAACTCTGTCTGCAAGGAAGTGCATTGGGATGTTCTTGCAGTGAGTCTTGGCCCTGCACATCGCCAACACGTCTTGGGTTTATTGAACATGTATGTGAAATGTACACTGGCTTGGATTGATGATGGCAACCTGCCTGCGGCACTGCAATGAGAAGGGATGTGTAGCCACATTAAAGCGGATAGCAATTTGAGAAAAGAGGGGTGAACGTGAGAGAGGTGTAATCAGTTTGTGTCTGCTCACACAGAACACCCCACAACAAATAGAGAGAAAAAAAGAGGGAGAGAGTAAGAGAGAGAGTGAGTGAGAGTGGGTTGTAATAGGGTTGGATGTGCAAAATCCCTATGCAAACTTACTGACACTTGTATTGTTTAAATATTTCATGGTGCAGTGAAGGTACCCAAAAGTTAATCATCATTATAATTGGCTAAAGGAACCCAAACCATTCTAAATTCACCCCAGTCGTTCTGTGGTCTGTGTATTCATGGGTTTTGTGGGCTGCATCCCATTTCGGATGTGCAGGCTGGCCTGATCTCCGTAGTCCTGTGGTGTTGTTATCGTTCGTTGCTGGTATCTGAGATATTGATGTCGGCTGTCCCATCACGGACATCGGACGTCTGTGCTGCATTGTGGTTTTAAAATCTGTGCTAAAGTGTTAAAAACCTGGCTGTGAACTGTGCTTCGGCGAGTGTGTGTGTGTGTGTGTGTGTGTGTGTGTGTGTGTGTGTGTGTGTGTGTGTGTGTGTGTGTGTGTGTGTGTGTGTGTGTGTGTGTGTGTGTGTGTGTGTGTGTGTGTGTGTGTGTGTGTGTGTGTGTGTGTGAAAAGGTTTTCTGGGTTTTTGAGTGTGTGTGAATCCTGCAGGTTCTGTTCTAAATGTGATTGTGTAGCTACTGTTCTGAAGCTTTGAGCCGGCTCTGTCTGTCTGTCTCTGTCTCTCTGTGTGTGTGTGGAGCTGAGTGTGTGAGGAAGAACAGAGGACTATTTGCCAAATCTGAACCATTTTAATATATGCTCTCATAAGCAGTCTGATTGAATTTCTGATATTTTTCCCAGTTATGATGGAGGTGATTCACTCCCACCGCTTAATTGGAAAAAAATTAGACCAGCTGTCTCAAACAAGCCTTCTAAAGCCTCCCGCGACTGGACAAATGACTGAAGACTTAAAACCCCAGTTTGATGTTGTGGAAACTCCTACCTTAACCCAGTTAATAACTAATAAGCAAAAGACTGTTGAGTCCATAGATGACTTCCGTGCCAGATACCAAAAACTATTTAACCTCCATAGTACCCTCACACCCGACGCTGATAAAGATGGACCTTATGTCCGACTGTTATGTGCAGATTTGTTGAAAGGCTTCAAATCAAAACTCACTACGTTCTCTGGGAAACCTGCAATGTTGAAGAATTGATGTTGTATGCCAGACATGCAGAAAAGGTGATCCAGGAAAAAATTAAAAAGGGAAAAAAAAAAAAAATCAGCCCCGCAGGTTTTTTTTTGAAGGATATGGCACAGAGGGAGATGCTGTTTATTACCAGCAGGGTAGCTACAGAGGGAAGTTTAATCCCCAGGAGGGTGATCGTAGCAGCAACCAGAGACAGTGGTCCTCACCAGACCGCTCACAGCCACTCGTTTGTTGGACTTGTGGAGGTCAAGGTCACATGTCACGTGACTGTCCTTCCCAGTCAGATGGCCCAGATAACAGAAAGCCCAATAAGGGTCCCAAAAGAGGCAGGGGTTTCCAAACACAGAGGAGCCGACCTAGCCGTGAGCCTGTCAATCACCAACCGGGTCACACCCGATTCAGACAAGAGCGAAGGGATGACTGTCAGCAAAGACTAGCGGCAGGTTCTGATACCTGGAAGGAAGAAAATGATGTGGTTGATTGTTGGGAAGCTTGGGAACTGCTTAATGTCCTGAAAGAAAAACCTTTTATAACACTTAATGTTGAAGGACAGAGTGTGGAGTTCCTATGTGATTCTGGTGCACTTCGATCTGTCATCTCTTCCGGTGTGAAATTACGCAGGTCTCAGAACAGTGTATTGGTTAAGTCTGCTGATGGATCTACCACTCACTTGTCCATGTCTGAACCTGTTTTGGTGGATGATCCGGTGACAGGATTGGGAAGAAGAATTTCTCTGGTCATAGCACCAGACTGCCCTTTAAATCTTCTGGGCAGAGACCTCATGTCAGTGCTAAAAATCTCTATTGTCCCCATAAAAGATGGCATGAGAGCTCTTCGTGTGGCTGAAGATTGCTGTTATCTCCATGATTGTGCCACTCCAGTGTGTGTCTGCTGTTAAACCCTTTGAAGTGACAAACTGACTTTGTGGTGTTGACGGATGAGGAGGAGGATTAATTTAAACTAGATCCCGGCAATTTATTATTTTAACATAATTATTACAGATTATTATAAAATTATTCTTCTTATGTTTAAGTCTTTGTAAATAGCATCATAAATAGCTTCTGCTCAATATGATTGAAGAGCTGTAAAGAAAGTGCCTTACTGCCATTTCTTGAATGACAAACTCTTTTACCCCTTTAACTGAAACAGCTTTTGTAAATTTAAAATAGGATGTATTCATTCTGACACAACTCTGATTTTACCAGACTCTGTTTTCTGAGGGAACGGATTAGCTGTGAGGTGGCTAATCTGTTTTTTGCTACTGGACTAAGGTTAAAAATACAACTTTGACTCAAGATGGTCTCTATTTCACACGTGGTAGGCTGTTCCTTTCTGGAATGCAAACTTTAGCTCAGCTCAGCTCATGAAGGTTCTCAGTCCCATGTTTACATTTACAGTCTAAACACCCCCAAACTAAATATTTCGACCTGGTTTATTTTTTCGTTTAGACTAATTAAGTAGATGTGGATTAATTTTAACATCTGTCATTTGTTTTTGTTTTCTAAGAATGAGCTGATTTTATGAGACCTATTGTTAAATTTTCCAGTGGGACCATCTGATATATATATAGTTTGGTTTGTGGCCTATCCCCAAATTTAAGCTAATGTCACCATATTCTGTATTATTGTTTCAATTATGCAGTTTTATTTTATTGGGTTATTTTCTTTGGTGATAGAATTCTGCACAATGCAGTGCATGCATGGTTTATACCAACAAACCATTAATATCTTCAACTAACTTCTGATTATTAGTTTTGCTTGGTAAAATTTAGTTTAAGCACTGCAACGGTAAAAGTGGACTGCCATTTTCTTTTAACCTTTTGCTTGTTTTGGATTAGCCAGGGTTAGATGCATGATGGTTCAAGGGTTATTGAGAGCTAGGTTTTTCTTTGTTAGTGATTCCAGACTGTTAATTCATTCACTGCCAGCCGTTTCCTGATCGCTAACGGCCTTCGCTGCCAGCGTTTCTCACCGTTTTTACTGTTTTTTTAAGAGTCACAGAACGTTGCGCGCTAGCATGATGTCGATGCCAAAACAACCTAAACAAAGAGGAGACTCACCTCTTACATCAGGAAGAAGTCGTGTGTTTCGAGCGTTATCCGTTCTTTCATAATCCGTTACCGAATTGTGATCGGCAGACGCTTTTCCAGTTCGCGCATCACTTTTTTTTACAGGAACGGCCCAAAACGATCTCCAAACACATGGATGGTCTGCTTCCTGATCATGTGATCTGTGACGTATGCGGATGAAGATCAGCTTCAGGGCTGAGATGTTTGTTCTCTCAGTGTGGGGGCTCGTTCCAATGCTCAAACAGCAAAAAAATGCCAATGACGACTTAGTCGTCATTGGCAGTGAGCGGTTGGATCTAAAATGACGATTTTAGTCCTCAATGGCAGTGAATGAGTTAAGACAGCAGATGTCCTCCGAGGTTCATGGTTCAACCTCTGTCCTGTTCTTTTGCTGAGACAGTTTTTGTATCTCAGGGTCTTATCATATGACTAAATCATGTTGTTCGAGTTTGTGCAGTCCTAGGCCGATAAATGTTAACCTGTGATTGGTGTTTAAACGTTTTGCTTTGACTTTAAGTCGCCTGATCTTTAAACAATTAAGGACATCTTGACTTGTGATTTTGTTTTTGCTTCTTGGTTTCCTGCCATTAGCAGACTCTTTTCCCAGTTGGGAGATCTGGCTATAATGATTTGACTTGCTGTCTTTACAAAAAGGTGTTCGGACCTTTCATAAACCTTAGATGCTTTTTGTTAAATGAGTCTTGTCAACCATTGATGGGTTATGTAAATTACTGGTGTAGGGTAGTTGAGTATATCATAGATCCTGGGTTAATGAATATACTTTGAACTGAGCCATAATGCTAGCTCACTAATGGGTTGCCTTACTCAGGTCTTTTTGATATGACATTGTGTTTATTTTTATTACTTTATCTTTTGCTGTTCAAACGTTTACGATCGGGGGAACGCAGTGCAAGATTTTTGTTTATATTTAATGGTTCTTTTTAAATCATATAAGGATGTTTCAGGGCATTTTCTGTCCATCTCAGTATTTTGTTTGTATGCTGACCTCACATGTGTGTGGTCTTGATTTTAGCTTAGGATGATACCATGTGGACTGCGCTGGTAAATTTCTAGTAAATGTCTGCCCCATTGGGGGTCCAAACTGGACTGGTCAAAAAGTATATTGGATGGTTGTTTCTGAAGATGTCAAAAAGCCACAGTAAACTTGCAGATCCTTGTGTGCTTTCTCACCACAGACCATGAAACCAAGGAGATTGGGGGTGCACATGCTTCTACCAAAACGAGGCATCAAGTTCACTCATCTTATACCTCCTGCTGCTGCATACTGCTGAGAGGGCCACTACGACTGACCATCCTCATGCGGGCTCGCCGAGGACGGCAGATAAGTAAACGATCTGCCTTAAACTTGCAGGGCCCATCCACCATGTCACTGCTGATGTTTGGGGATCGCACTTTGCCCTGAAACCGCCCCTCAGCATCTGATGGAACGAGAGGAAATGGCAGCAGTTGGGAGGAACAACGGAAACAACATCTGGTGGTTGAGACCCCTCCTGGTCCATCCACACGACGCTGTGACCTGCCTCCAACGATGTCAAGATCTATGGAACTAGGATTGGGACAATATTCAGCGCAACTTGTACCAAGTTTTGTAACTTTGAACATGTTTCATCACATGTAACTTTGGATTCGTAACTTGTAACTTTGGATTCGTAACTTGTAACTTTAGTTTTCTAACTTGTAATTCTCAATTCGTACTTGTATTTCTTGTTTTGTAACAGAAACGTTGTATTTTGTACATGTATTTTTTATTTTGTAAAATCAAACTTTTATTTTGTACATTTACTACTCATTTTGTAACATCAAACATTCATTCAAAAACATGAAACTTTCGTTTTGTAACTAGCAGACTTCCAAATTTAAAAAATCAAGGTACAAGTTTGAAATCAAAACTTTCAAAACACACATTTCATTCTACAGGTACAAACCAAATCTACAGTGTTACGAATCTTTTTGTCTCGATTCTAGCGTCAGTGGAAGGAACTTGGGTGGAACCAATGAGAGCATGAGTCTTAGCTACCAATCACGTTTCTCGAATTCCTGTCCAATCATTGGGAGAGGAGGGCAGTGTTCTGCTGCACAGTGACAGAGGAAAGCCAAGTGTTCAGAGATAAAAGAGTGCTAAAACGTCAGATTCCTCTGTCGACGGTGGTGATGGCGCCAGAGATAAAAACACAGGTGTGTTTTTAAAAGTTTAGAAAGATGGATAAAATCCCGCTTGAGGAGTTCAGACTGTTGCTTGCGGATGTCATTGGTGCCGGCGTGGATTATGACTTTACTCACTGTTGGATGAAGTTGGATGAGGTCTGGGATTTGTTTGTTTATTTATGGTTATTCATTTAGCAGACGCTTTTATCCAAAGCGACTTACAATTTATAACGTGTAGGGCATGTTGTGATCTGTGGGGGAAACCGGAGTACCCGGAGGAAATCCACACATGCATGGGGAGAACACGCAACTCCACGCAGAAAGGCCACAGCCGAGCCGAGTTTCGAACCTGCAACCTTCGTACTGCGAGGCAACAGTGCTAACCACTGCGCCACCATGCAGCCCAATGCAGATTTGTTGTGCAATGTCCACGACTGTCGCTCCAAACAAACAGTGAGTGATCCTGACGTTTTTGATGATGGAATCTCCGATGATGATGGTCCGGGGTGGCAGGTCAGCTGGTTTTGGGTGAGCAGAGGATCTGTCCAGGACCTGCTGGATGTTATGCAGCGTGTCCCCGGGACTGCAGCGATGGGACGTCTGAGCTGAGGGCTCCTTTCGTGAGTTCGGAGTGAGGTTGGCCACTCCTCTGCGGGATTGGGCTAAAGCCCGGGGTTTAGCGGGACATGGATGGCCGTTGGCATCCAACCGTTGTTCCTGCAACGGCTGGGTGGAATAGGAGGGTAGTCCCCCAAATCTACGTGATCAACATGATCTGATGGTTAACCTAAATTCCTGGCCACTTCTCATTCATGCACATGAGCTGTTTTTTAATTTCTTACATTGATTTAGCATCTAATCTATTTTTAATCTTTGTTAACGTTTGTCCAATTATTTGTGCCATTCTAATGGGGATTAGTGCTGGAGGAGCAGCAGGTTCAAATCTGTTTTAATTTCCTCTATTTTTGCTGCTGTCTCTTCCTTCTAAGTAGGTATTAACCGCAGGTGATTGTCTGCTTTGAGAGAGCAGCATCAGTATACAGTTTTTCAGATGCCAACAGCCTATTTGATTCTGAAGGGTTAACATTCTGTTTGTGTTACAGTGCATTCAGACTCTAATTAACACAACATTACATTTCCTAACTGCCAGTCTCCCAAAATCATCTTTAATTGCTGTAATTAAAGTATATTTACATGTGCAAAATACTTGTAATTTAGCAGATTGCACTCTACTTCCTTTTTAAAAAGACAGATAAATAAATGTCCTAAGGAATGATCTGTAACAGCAGGTTAACCCTAACCCTCTGACATTTACATGCTAACATTTGTGTAACAATAATAAAATGTTGTGATAATTTAAAGGTGGTGCAACGAATATTAAAACAAGCTTGGCCCAGCCAGAGCTATAGAAAGAGAGAGTTGCGACACACTTTGAACTCGCCGACTTGCGGTCACGTGGTTCATGGAGCTCTCAATAGTTCCACACATCCCAGTGTAGCGTCACGAAGGTCCTCTAATTTGTGACAAAGGTCACATTTTCCCAGCTAGGTCAAGCTGGGTCAGACTGTAACTTTTGGTTCCACAGATTAATCCAGGAGTCATGATGGTTGCAAAATATCATCTATATCTGCTGCTCTTCCGTCCCAGATTGAAGGACACTTCAAGATCACAATAATAATTTTAATAAACTCTTTGACTGTATTACTGTTACTATAATCATCATAAATAATCACCTGATTCATGTATAAATGTATTTTAATTACTGAAATGACTTATAATTCTTTGGGTTAATAATTATTTTTCATGATAATCATTAATGTGTGTTCAGTAAACCAGAAGGTCATTTGGACGTTAACCACCTCATGCAGAGAGTATCCAGGGTAAAGGTAAACTTCCATCACGTCTTTGACTCATGACCAAAGTATTCTTGCTCTGAGAGGGCGTGTTCTTAGGGGTTTGTTAAAACTGAATTTCCAGCAGCAAAAGTTCAGTTCGTGAACCAACCACCATCCTGAGGATAAGGGAACGGCCACCCTGAAGCCTCTACCTGCTGTTCTGTCACGCTGATAGAATAGCTTCGAATAAATGTACCTGTAACCAGCTGACGCAAAACTCCTTCAGAGTTATTGATTTTTAAGTAAGACGCAAAACTCCTTCAGAGTTAAGCCAAACGCTCGACACTGTGTACCCTGCAACATCTCTGGACCAGAGGATCGGTTCTACTCGTATCTTCTCTACCGGACCGAGTACCCAGAGGCTGACAACATCCTCCTTGAACCTCCGGATCCACACAGAGGGTCGTCTTGCTGGGTGAGGTAGCACACAGATTGTGTTTGATGCGGTTTCTATAAAGCCTGATTCATGCTTCTCCGTCTGCGTCAGTGCAGAGACACGCAACGTCCTTGCGGGCCTGCTGGAGAGCTCCGCAAGGATGGACGGAGTCTAGCTCTCTTTTCTAAACATCCATCAGTCGAGACGGACGACGCAAGCTTGTGATTGGTCAGGACGCCGCTGTCGTCTACACTGCCGCCATTGCGCCCTCAATAACATAAAGAGAGCCAAGGATAACTAGCGGCAGACACGGAGCAGCTTGAAGAATACCTCGCGAAAAAACTCTAAAAACATGAACGTTTAATTCCCCCGTGACTGGAGGAGTGAAAAGATGCACAGCAAGCGTTTTATTTGTGGACGGAAATGACTGGAAACGTGGGTTTAGAGGTGGCGAGCGCATGAAGAGG
This sequence comes from Nothobranchius furzeri, assembly GCF_043380555.1. Lineage (NCBI taxonomy): Eukaryota > Metazoa > Chordata > Actinopteri > Cyprinodontiformes > Nothobranchiidae > Nothobranchius > Nothobranchius furzeri. The sequence continues at coordinate 42,274,939 of NC_091750.1, read as the reverse complement.
TGGAGGAGGATGAGAGACAAATTTGTCTGTGTTAAAAAGTCTCATATAAAAAAAATTAAAAACACAATATAAACACACTATCTTGGACCGATACATGACAGGATACCACAGAACAGCTCTACGCCCTCTGTTGTCCTGCCGGGGAATTGCTTTGCAAAACTCCCCAGGAGACAGAAGTATGAGAGCAAAACGCTTCCGTCAATCCATGCGTGTCTGTCGCTTGCAGAGCTGACGGAGAAGCATGAATCAGGCTTAAGTAACAACCGAGTTAGCTGCGAAACCATCATTTCACCCAGAACGAGTTCCTCTCTCTGACAGAAACCTTCTGAGAATCCATTCACGCATCCAAGCTCATTTCATTTTAGCTTTCCATCCGGACACAGGTAAAGCTTTTGATACCAAGTTTAATATCAAAGCTGGTGAATTGTTATTTTTAATTGTTATTTAAATCATCAAGTTTAAAATTGTTAGTAATAAATTCTTCATTTTTAAACTCTGCCTCATCATTGAAATGAAACACAGAACGGTATAAATATTTCTGGTTATTGAAAAAGCAAAGATTCCTAACTTCTGATTCAAAAATAAACTTTTGCTATTAAATTTAATTATCTTAAATTAAACATTAACCTTTGGATTAAATATAGACCAGGCAGGTCGGTGTATAAACTTCTGTCGATTATATAAGTATCCTGGATATTTATACATGATATAAGCTTCATATGCTAATGTGCTTGATCATTCTCAGAATCTAACAACTGATAGCAAACAGTGTTGATTCTAGTATGTAGAATACGCTACACCAGCGCCGTAAGTCAGTTTGAACGACGTATGGTGGGACAAATCACAAAAATTGAATCTCATCATATTTCCCCTGGCAATTTTTGGTAATTATTGAAAATTATATATTATATTACATAATGTGTCCTAACTCCTTCACAAAGTAGCTTATTTATTTTTTTCCGAGCATTTGTAGGAAGACGGACACCTGTGACGGTTCTACATTACAGGAACACGACAGTCCTAACACATTGTAGAATACATTTATACCACATACATTACTATAATATATTACAGCAATAAATTTGATGTAGTAATGCAACACACTGCTCTAATATAAGCATATTTAATAACTTTAAGTCCTACAAGAAGCCCTAAACTCGAGTTGTAATATCCTTTTTAAAGTGGTACCAAAACGGTACCACCGTGGAAGAAATTTAAACCAAGGACCAGGAGTTTAAAGCGAGAACGATAATAGACTGGAAGCCGGTGCAGGGAGGCCAGAACCGGACTAATGTGGTCCCATTTCCTGGTCCCAGTCAGAAACCTGGCCGTACTGTTCTGCACAACCTGTAGGCAATGCAGTGATGACTGACACAGCCCTGCTTATAGAGAGTTGCAGTAATCAAGCCTAGAAATTACAAAAGCATGGAGTACCCGCTCCAGGTGGGCTCTCGACAGCATAGGCTTGATTTTTGAAAGGCGTCTCAGATAAAAGAAACTGGACCGGATCACAGTGTTGATGTGAGCATCAAATTTACGTCAAGAGTCAATTTTCACACCCAAACTGGTGACAACTGGTTTTAAGTAGGGAGAAAGAGGGCCAAGATCAACATAATGACCCACAGCCCTGCTGTTGGGTGAAAAAAAAGAGCTCCATCTTTCCTTCATTTAGATGCAGATAGTTGGCCATTAGCAGAGCCAGATTAACGCAAAGGCAAAGTAGGCATGTGCATAGGGCCTGATTGGCTGGATGGGGCCCAGACAGAGGGACAAAATTAAAAATAAATAAATAAAAATAAAATGTACAAATGTCCGGCCAGAATTTGTGGATAGGACTCCTATCTACAATTTATTTCAATATTTAGTAATTAACAAAAAATAGTGACAATGTTTATCTTAACCATAGACTGTTACATTAGCTACGTCACATTAAAGCCAGCAAATGACTGTAGCCTACAACCTGGGCGCCACCCAATTAAGGACGTCAGAGAAGCGGTCAGAGTTAGAGTGGGACACATCAAAGCTAGCAAGTGTTTTTGAGAAGGCTTACTTTCATGATGCTTTCGGGTGCGGCAAATCGTAAAAAGAAAAAAAAATGAAGAGGAACAAAAGAAGAGACAGCAGGGGGCTTTACAGAAGTTTCTGTCAAGCTGCTCGGGCAGCCTTCCGACAGCTGTGCACCTGCTCAAGTCAGCAGAGCCAGAGGCCGGGCCTGAGCCAGACCCGGAAGAGACACGGCCCGAAGATGCAGCGGGAAATGCGGCAGAAGACGCTGTGGCGCCAACGCCGTCAACATCAACGCTGTCACAGAAGGATGAACTGGAAGAACAACAGCCAGCCAGAAGTGAGCCCAAAATAGTCTTACAGACATTAGCCTGCTGCAAGGGTCACAGAGGCTGTCAGCAGGAGCCTCTAAACCCAGAAAGGGTATTAATATGCTACCCATCTGATCCTGCAAAGTGGTACCAAATTGGTGACAGTTTGTGTGAGTGCTTTGCACTAAACCATCCGTCTCAAAATATTGGATATTTCTCTGCAACACAGAGGAAATATGGAGACAAAAACCGAGCGTGGGCCCCCTTGTGGCTGTGGGCCCCTGGGCCTGTGCCCAGTTTGCCCATATTATAATCTGGCCTTGCCTGTGGGAAGGATAGTTCTAGGAACTAAAATCTAAGGCTATGTTCACAATGCAGGCAAAAAGTGCATTAAATCTGCTTTCTCCCCCACATGCGAGCCATATCTGATTTTTTTATGACAGTCTGAACACACAGATCTGATATTTTTAAATGCGATCCGTGTCACATGAATATGTTATACTAAATCTGACACATATCTGATCTCAAATGCCTGCTCCCTACACAGTGATCCTCTACAGAGACGCATGCATTTATTTTAAATTGGATGATATTGTAGCGTTATGAATATGCCATTTCTGCCCTTAACAGCTGCCCTTTGACACAGTGACAGTGTGCAGAAATTGCCAAGTTCGTGCGCTTGCTTCTGATGTTTACATTCCAGCAAAGAAGACAGAAGAAGGACGAAGAACGCTTTTCATTAGTTAATCAAAGAACTTTATTTCTAATAAAGCTTATCAAAACAACTGTTGGTCAATAATAATCAGGTGACCGATCTGTGAAATCACAATGTTATGATTTATGTGTTTAATGAATAACAGGACTTTGGGCTAACTGAGCTAGACATCCTGATCCACATAAGGTAAACACATGACACATTGTTCACTCATCCAATCAGAACTTCCTTTCTGATGCGTGGCAGAGTTCTGTGGTGTTTAGTTAAACTGTCCACTCCGATTCGCTAAGAATCATAAACAACTAAGCTTAATAAAACAGAACAACGCCATTTTAACTCAGTTCAACGTGTTCAACGCAGTTCCAAGGCAGTTCCAACGGAGTTCCAACTAGGTTCCAACTAAGTACTCAACCAGCTTTCAAATCCATCTGATGTCCATCATCGCTAAGTGAAGTACAGACTGGCCAGCTGTATTTTCTACTTTTAAGCTGAGAACTGTCAAGCTGGAAAATTCTGTCGTTTATCAACAAGACGACGGTTCCTTCAGAATAAAAGCTGAACTCTCTGACCCAAAAAGGGGGGTCTCTACGTGACGCTGAAAACCTGCCGTTGTACCGGGAGACGATCCATAGACTGGTTTGTCGTGCTGCCGACGCTGTTTCACCAGTTCCAGCACCAAGGAGGGTAAGAGAACCTGGCATCCGGATCTAACACGGGAGTCTCCGCATGGTACGTAGATCGGCATAGATAGCGTCTCATGTCTTCCTCCTGAAGTCCATCGTCGGTCAGTTAGACAAAACAACATCTTGCAACAACATCTCAGACTCGCCTCCACCAGATGGAGATTCTGAACTGACACACACACACCAACACTTCAGCATTACATTCATCTGCATCCATCATTAGAGAGTTAGTACTGGTGATTGTTTGGAATAATTATAAAATAAATATTCTTAAACGTCCCATCTCTCTCTCTCTTCTTGTCTCTAATTCAATACAAGGTGTTTGAATAAAATTCCCTGTAGTAAAAACAACCTCTTTTGATTCTAAGGGCCCGGTCCCAAGATTAATGATCCAGCTCAGGTTTTGATCAGTGATATCTCTGGACCTTAAAAGTGTAAGAATATACCAATTATATTCCGCTACAATATCTACATGACTTCTGGGATTAAAAAACTGGATGAGGACGTCTCTAGTGAAACAAAATTAGCTGTAGTTTTATTCCAGCACCACTAATGAGCCACTCAGTTCTACTTTATGAACTCCTCAGCCCTTTGAGCCACGCCCTCCACATGCCGAGATCTCAGTGTCACCTGAACAAGTCGCCGTTCATCCTGCTTCTGTGTTCACAGGAAGTTTATTCATTAGAGGAGCCTGAGTTCAGGTCTGCTGCCTCAAGAAAGCCAGGTTTAGAATTATTTGAATTTCTGCTCTGGCAGTTGCTGAGCAACAGTAACCATGTCCTTCTGGGCTATGGGCATTCCTATCACTGTGTCTCACTGTTGACCATCACCTGCTACTGGAGAGACTGGAGAGGCTGAAAGACTGGGTAGGCCTATCAGGATCTGCTCTGGAGTGGTTCTCCTCTTATCTCTCTGAGCGCTCCTTTTCTGTGGCCGTCTCCAAGTTTAGGTCCTCCACCACCTCTCTTACCCATGGTGTCCCACAAGGTTCTGTGCTGGGGCCTCTGCTCTTTCTCCTCTATCTGCTTCTTCTTCAGCACATCCTGAGCTCCTTCAAAGGAATCTCCTACCATCTTTATGCAGATGACATCCAACTGTACATCTCCTTTAAGCCGCATGAGATGTCTAAGCTGCAGCTGTTACACACCTGCTTAGACTCTATTAAAACCTGGATGGCTGGGAGCTTTCTTCAGCTGAATGAAGGTAAGACAGATCCTCATCTGTGCCCCAGACAAGCTGGTTCCCAAAGTCAGAGACTCTCTTGGTCAGCTTGCTTCCCACACCAAACCTTCTGTCTGGAATCTTGGCTTGACCTTTGACCCAGCTCTCACCCTGGATTCTCATGTCAGTTCTCTTGTTCGCTCTTCCTTCTTCCATCTCAGGAACATTGCAAAGCTGAGTCCCATTCTCTCGCTCTGAACTTGAGACAGTTATCCACACCTTCATCTCCTCACGCTTAGACTACTGTAACTCTCTTTTCACGTGTCTGAGCAGAACCTCCCTGAACCATCTACAGGTGGTTCAGAATGACTGTGCTCGGCTTCTGACCAAGTCCTCCAAATACACCCACATCACCCCGCTTCTCCTCCAGCTTCACTTGCTGCCAGTCAACTTCAGGGTTCATTTCAAGATCCTGGTTCTGGTCTATAGGGCCTTACATGGACAAGCACCATCTTACCTTGGTGATCTTCTTAGTCCCTACACCTACAGTAGGTCCCGGAGGTCCAGTGATCAAAGCCTACTGGTTGTGCAGCGCACCAGGCTAAAGACGAAAGGTGACAGATCATTTGCTGCTGTGGCCCCCAGACTCTGGAACTCTCTCCCCCTGAGCCTGAGATCAGTGGACTCAGTGTTCTCCTTCAAAAAGCAGCTGAAGACTCACTTGTTCAAGCTGGCTTTTGTATGACCTTCTTCAACCCCTCTCTCTTTATTCTGCTCTCCCCACCTATTCCACCTTCCTCAGGATCCACTGATTTCCCTCTTTCCTATTCACTCTTTCTCTTTCTTAACATTTTTTCTTTTAAATCCCAATTGCCTATTTTTGCTCATTTTAAATATGTTTTTAAACATTTTCTTAATGCTTTTTTATATTTTAACATTTTTTGTTTTGTTTTTGTGAAGCGCCTCGTGATTTTTATCTTGAGAGGCACTATAGAAATGATACTTTCTTCTTCTTCTTCTTCTTCAATTCAGGGTCTGCATCCTACGAAGGACCCAGCCTACTCGGCCGACATGGACTGGGTCCGCCGTCGGCCGAGTAGACCGGTTGTTAAGGGCTGTGAATTTGGAAAGGCCTAGCCTTCATGAATTGCTGCCACTCCCTCATGAACGTTCTGTCGCCTAGCAACCGTGGAACCGCTGAGCAGAAGGGAGAAGGAACTTTAAACAATGGAGCTCGAAGTTTTATTTATCTTTTTAATCATTTCCTTGACCGTTGGAGAGCTAATTCTGAGAAAATACTTTCGGCAAGCTGAGCCTGAGCAAAGATGTGATATTAGTTTTTAATACTTTCTAAGGGTCTTAATTTGACCAAAACCGATTTATCACCTTATAAGACTTTTCAAGACCCAGCGGATACCCTGTAATATTAAACAATTCACATTTGCAAACAAAAATAAAATTCAAGTGTTTAAGACAGAACTGATTTTTTTTTAGATATTTCTTTTATATGTACATGTTTAATCTTTCTTAACCATTTTTTTCTAGCAAAGTAAAAAGCCTGTCAAAATTCTCCCTTCTCTCCTGTGCCCTCTGCTGCTCTGCCTCCCTCTGCAGCCTCATGTCCTCCCTGATCAGCTCCAGAAGCTGGTCATCGCTGTCACCTTCCCCTGGATGTCCATTTTCTCCAGAATGGTCTTAACAAACATGTAAGGAAAAAAAACAAGGAGAGAAAAGATAGAGAAAAGAGGACAACGGGTTATTCCTTTCATGTTTTCGCAGAAAAAACTAAACTCAAACGACAGTTTTTAAAATATGAGATGTTATTGTACCTCCATGCCACAGCCGCCGAATACTTTGCTCCAGTGAACATGTGGTCCTTCTCTGCCCTAAGCTTAATAAAGTCTGTGGTTTTCTCTTTTGTCCCTAAAATACAAACTTCGATTAAAATCAGGGGGAAAACGTAGCGGGAGAAGTACGACAGCAAGCGGCCGAACATACGAGCCGAGACCGCAATACAAGCACTTTTACTGTAACGTGTCAAACTAAAATAACGTCCATGTATAACAAAAAGTCCTTAACCTAACAGTTTTCAAGTTTATACTGACATTTATATGCGCAATCCTCTCCGACAGCTCCCGCTTCACTGTCCGCCATTGTTTTTAAAAGTTCTGCCGTCCGACCCGCAAGGCATATTGGGAAATGTAAGCCATTGAAGGATACACCGGACCTATCCTGCTTGCAGGCAAAAAGAAGGCCGGATTCGTCGACCGCATTTGAAGGAGTCTTTGAATTGGGACGGCCTAGTCGCGGCGCTGTGATGTAACCGGCCGACGAATCTGGCCAACGAAGGATGCAGACCCTGAATTGAGACACAGCCTATATGTTTCATAAGCAAAGTCTCAGTCCATCCAGATGGAAGCAGATGTAACAGCTCATCAGCTCTGAGCCAGCCCCCCACCCCCCCACCCCCCGCTCCAATCCTGCTGAAGCTGTCGGATGGAGGCAGGAAGGACTACCTAGATAATTGACTTTTCCCCAGAGTTTTTCTGTCCTACTGGAGCTGTTTATTAGCTTCTCACCAGCTCTGTGAATATTATTAGGACATCCCACAGATCCAGCCCTTCTCATATACATCCCCTGAGAGTCGTCCTAATAAATGTTTCCCTGCGTTCATCTAACTGGGCTTTTAATTGCTTAGCCTGTTAGTTCTATGACTGATGCTGAAATGATGGTTTCATTTGGTAAAAGTATGAGTTGCATGGTGGTGGTGTAGAGCCTGGAACGTGATTTTAGAAAAAGGAAAAAGACCCAAATCCTCTTTAGATGACACATAGTTTCTCTTAATTAGCTTCCATTCACTGTAATTAAAATGGATGCTGCTAATCATTCGTCAGTAAAGCAATCTAACGCTTGGGAAGCAACGTCCTTGACCTCACTTTCACGTCTTCTCAGGCTCTGCCATTTACATATGCAGGTATTTTTGTTGAAATTGAAGCTTTTGTCTGTTTTTTTCTCAGCATTTAACACATGGTAAAGGTGCTCGTGCCTCCTGTAAGGACAAATATTATCCTCTAATTAGGGCTGGGCAATATGGCCTAAAATCAATAACATGATATATTGAGTATTTCACCTGGATAAAGATAAATGGACAATAACTATAGGTATGCGCTGAGACAAAAGTTGTCCACTAGATGGGGCTGTCACATTTGTACGTGACTCAAGGTGGGTTGTTGCCAACCCACACACATCTTTAAAGTTTTTATCGCCCAATTTATTGGCATGGGAAAAATTATCTTGATAATTTAATTCAAGTTTATTTATATAGCGCCAAATCACGACCAGAGTTGTCTCAAGGACCTTCACACAGCAAGCATTCCAATACAGGTCAGTTCATTAAGCCAATCAGTAAAATGTTTCCTATATAAGGAACCTTTGGCGTCAGAATTCCGCCATATCTCGTGCACGCGTATTGTCCACATCGCGCGTGCGAACGGGACTCGCGTGTGGAAGTTAGAACCTCCACGAGTGAAGATATACATGGAACCGAGCGCGCAAAAAGGCTGCCACAGGCGCAGTGAGGCTGCCGCTCGCATGTTTTCCTCTGCTGTGTGCTCGTTGGCCAACGCGCGCACGCAGGTTTGTCACTTGTGCACATCCTTGTGCGCTCACAGACACAGTTTGCTCCCTCTCAGTGTACAAATGACCACCTCTTCATGTATATCTTCACTCGTATATCTTCACATGTATATCTTCACTGGCGATGCTATATGTCTAAACAGTGTTCCCTCGCCTGGACGAGGGTCACCAGGTCCCACCTCTGGAGCCAGGCCTGGAGATGGGGCACGCTGGCGAGCACTTGGTGGCCAGGCATTTACCCATGGAGCCCTGATGGGCACAGCCCAAAGAGGAAATGTGGGTCACCCTTCCCATATGCTCATCACTCGTGGGAAGGGCCAAAGGGTTCGGATGCAATGTGTGACGGGCGGTAGCCAAGGGCGAGGACTTTGGCGGTCTGATCCTTGTCTACAGAAGCTGGCTCTTGGTGAGGAAGCAGGGGTGGGCATACTGGTTGCCCCCATCTTGGTGCCTGTATATTGGGGTTTACCCCGGTGAACGAGAGGGTGGCCTCCCTCCGCTTACGTGTGGGGGGATGGGTCCTGACTGGATGGTGTTTACGCACTGCACTACCACCATTGTTGGAGACCTTGGATGGGGTGCTGGAGAGCGCTCCTTCCAGTGACTCTCGTTCTGTTAAGGGACTTTAACTCTCATGTGGACAATGACACTGAGACCTGGAGAGGTATAGCGAGGAGGAACGGCCCTGCTGATTTGAATTTGAGTGGTGTTTTGTTATTGGACTTTGCTAGTTATTTGGACTGTGCTAGTCATGGATTGTCCATAATGAACACCACGTTCAAGCATAATGGGCTCGACACACGGGAGGCGACATCGCCTCTCCTCCATTCATTTTCAATGAGACATGCGCGACAAAGCAATAATCGCGGGTCTCTCTCCTACTAAGCGAAAAGCGAAAAACGTGTGTGTGAAAGTTTGCACTCATGCACGTGTCGTGCACGGACGACCCAGCGATGCAATCCCAAAAAGTTGAAACATTTTCAACTTTTCATCGCTGTCGCTCGGGCGAGGACCAATCAACGGAGGTTTCATTCACTGACCAATGAGCGGGCAGGATGCTCCGCACATCTCCGAGCAAACATGGGGGAGAAGTTGATTATTATTCTGTTTTATGTTGTAAAATCAGAAGTAAGATTTCACATAACTCTAGCAGCACCTTGTGAAACATCATATCTACCACTTTATTAACTCTGAACCGCTTAAATAAACTTAATTCCCTCCAACCTGACACAGCCAAAGAAAACAACGGAAGTTTCGATTTCGCCATGGAACAGAACGCGTAGACGGCTTTGCCACTGGCCGCTACCGCAGATCGCCTCCCGTGTGACAGGTAATAAAAGCGACAGCGACAATTTTCGCTGATCGCGGTCGATTGTCGCCTCCCGTGTGTCGAGCCCATAATGGTGTCCATATATATACACTCAACAAAAATATAAATGCAACACCTTTGTTTCTGCTCTGATTTTTCATGAGATGGACTTAAAGATCTAAAATTCATTCCAGATATACAATATTACCATTTCTCTCAAACATTGTTCACAAATCAGTCTAAATGTGTGATAGTGAGCACTTCTGCTTTGCTGAGATAATCCATCCCACCTCACAGGTGTGCCACATCAAGATGCTGATCCGACATCATGAGTAGTGCACAGGTGTACCTTATACTGTCCACAATAAAAGGCCACCCTGGAATGTGCAGTTTTGTCTCACAGCAAAATGCCACAGATGCCACAAGCATTGAGGGAGCGTGCAATTGGCATGCTGACAGCAGGAATGTCAACCAGATCTGTTGCTCATGCATTGAATGTTCATTTCTCCACCATAAGCCGTCTCCAAAGGTGTTTCAGAGAAGTACATCCAACCGGCCTCACAACCGCAGACGACATGTAACCACACCTGCCCAGGACCTCCACATCCAGCAGGTTAACCTCTAAGATTGTCAGAGACCAGTCACTCAGACAGCTGCTGAAACAATTGGTTTGCAAAACTAAACAATTTCTGCACAAACTGTCAGAAACCATCTCAGGGAAGCTCAACTGCGTGCTCGTCATCCTCATTGGGGTCTTGACCTGACTCCAGCTTGTCGCCATGACAGACTTGATTGGGCAAATGCTCACATTCGATGGCGTCTGGCACGTTGGAGAGGTGTTCTCTTCACGGATGAATCTCTGTTTACATTGTTCAGGGCAGATGGTAGACAGAGTGTGTGGCGTCGCGTGGGTGAGCGCTTTGCTGATGTCAATGTTGTGAATCGAGTGGCCCATGGTGGGCATCGGTTTTGGACGAAGAACACAGGTGCATTTTATTGATGGCATTTTGAATGCACAGAGATACCGTGATGAGATCCTGAGGCCCATTGTTGTGCCGTACATCCATGAACATCACCTCATGTTTCAGCAAGATAATGCACGGCCCCATGTTGCAAGGATCTGTACACAATTCTTGGAAGCTGAAAATGTCCCAGTTCTTGCATGGCCAGCATACTCACCGGACATGTCATCCATTGAGCATGTTTGGGATGTGCTTGACCAGCGTATGCGACAGCGTGTACCAGTTCCCACTAATATCCAACAACTTCGCACAGCCATTTAGGAGGAGTGGACCAACATTCCACAGGCCACAATTGACAATTTGATAAACTCTATGCGAAGGAGGTGTGTTGCACTGCATGAGGCAAACGATGGTCACACCAGATACTGACCGGTTCTGAGTCCCCAGACCCCCAATAAAGCAAAAAAAAAAAAAAACTGCACAGTCCAGGGTGGCCTTTTATTGTGGGCAGTATTGTTGCAAGCCCGAGCAACCAGTCAAGGCTTAGAAACAGTGGTCAGAGACAAGGGTCACACAAGGGTCAAGAGGACAGGAGTTCAGGACTTGCTGGTGAGGACAGAACTAGGCAAAGGGTCAAAAGACAAGCTGTCTTCTCTGGATCCACCCATGGACACACCCCTGGGCCCGCCCCTAACTCCACCTCTGGCGGGAAAAGAAGGACTGGCATGGAGTGAGGAGAAGTCCAGCTGGACCCAGGAGCTCTCAGGAATGCTGGAGGAAGATCTACAATTTGCTACCAACATGAAGATTTATGACCTGTGCTCTCATTCCAGGAGTGCAGAATGTAACTTTTGTGCCCTCATGTGAATACTGCATGTATTGAAAATGATACCAAATGTCTTATGTAGAGCTAAAAAAGTGTATCTGGTAAATGACCCCTTGACCTAAACTGTCAGGAGAGAATGACTTGTGACTCTTACATTGTTTAGAGCAGTCTCAGAAGTGATATAAAAGGATGCAGCTCAGATCGAGCGGGGCTTCGGGCTTGGTTCTTGGGGAGATTCTGAGAAGACAAGAGCTGGTGTAAACTGACTCTTATTTAATCATTTTGAACTAATTCCTCCGTGGGGGATAGTAGTTGTTTTTCACTTTACCCATTTTTGTATTTTGATTTTGTAATAAACCTTTTTTGAAAAAGAAACATAATCCTGATTCTTTCAGGTTTTCTCTAAAGCTTCACATTTGGGGCCCAGGCCATAAATTGCACAGAGGTAAGCATGTCGAAGATCGGTCTCTGAATTATCAGGACTTACTTTACAGTTTATAACAGAATAATATAAAGAAACCTTAAGATAAGGGAAGTTTTAACTTCTCTCCCCTTGCGAGTAACGAGTTGTCTTAAGGGCGATAAAAGCAAAATATTCGAGGTTATTTTGGCTCTGATTGCAGGTTGAAAAAGTCTCTAATCAGCTGGAAGGTTGGATTAATAAATAAATTGATAAACTTATGATAGCCTGATCAACTAGCATAAATCATTTTATAGTTACCAACCTCCCACATAAGCTGTTAGAGGCGCAATTAATTCCGGGTAGCCCAAACAATTGCTGAGAGGCTTGGCTTGCCTCCAGACTTCTCTCTAGTATCTTAACCAAAAGGTAACGAGTTTAAAAGAAGTGTAGCACTCTGGGGCTGGCTATTCGTGCAAGTCATTTCACCTTTAAAATAAAAGACAAGATTCTAATTAGATAGTCCAAACCCGGATCTAGTACGATTATACTCGTCGATACACCCCCGAACCCTGATGGATGCACCGTCTCATAAGTTCTAACGGAACTGGGTTTTAAAGGAACCGGTAAATGGGACGGGCACACAACAGTATAAGTTACACCTGTGCACTAATCATGATGTCAGATCAGTATCTTGATGTGGCACACCTGTGAGGTGGGAAGCACAGGTGCTCACTATCACACATTAAGCCTGACTTGTGAACAATGTTTGAGAGAAATTGATATATATTCTCTTTGCAGATGATACCAATATGTATATCACAGGGAAAGACATAGAACAACTACTGAATATCGTTGGAATTGAACTAGAAATACTAAAGACCTGGTTTGACAGTAAAAAATTATCATTAAATCTAAGCAAAACTAAATACATTATATTCGGAAAACAAAAACTAAAGAATCTTCCTAAATTAATAATAAATGGGGTAGAAATAAAAAGAGTAACTAAAATTAAATTCTTGGGTGTCACAATACACCAAAGGCTGAGTTGGAAGCCGCACATAGAAAATGTAAAAACTAGGATGTCTAAAATTATTGCAGTCTTAAATAAATTGAAACACATTCTAAATGGGAAATCCTTATTACTTTTATACCAATCATTAGTACTTCCTCACATGATGTATTGTCTGGAAGTCTGGAGAAACACAAATCTCATATAGCACCCATAGTTTTATTACGGAAGAGGGCAATAAGAGTAATTACAAACTCTGATTACCGTGCACCAACACTCCCCCGTTTATAAAACTAAAAATACTAAAATTTACAGATCTGGTCAAACTCCAAACAGCACAAGTAATCTATAAAGTACAAAATAAAATATTTCCGGACTGTATTCAGAAGCTATTCCAGGTCAAAGAAATTCAGTATGATCTTAGGGGGAAGGACAATTTGTGAGAGAGAAAGTAAGAACAAATGTTAGGAGTCAGAGTTGTACTGCAGTAGGAGTCAAATTATGGAATAACTTGGACACTGGAATCAGGGCATGTAACACTGTTAAATCATTCAAGAAAATTTTACGTCAATAAGATGATGTCATACTACCATAATGACCGTATTCGGTCTAGTGTGTCTGATAGATGTCAATGAAAATGTAATGTTCTTGCACAAGTGATAGTATTCAAATTTCTGTTTTGATCTATATCATACATCGATTTATTAAGATCACTGGTAGTTTTGTATTGTTCTGTCTTTAGTTCTGTGTATTTTTCCTCTTGCTGAATTATATTTGTTGTTGTTCACTATATTTGAGTTATGATTAGCATTTTTATTACTTTTATCTTTCTTTGTTCTTTTTTCTTGATGAGTAATGTGATTGAGTGAATACGGTAGACATAAAAAGCTAGACTTCAGCCTCCACCATTTTGGTTACTATAATTGAGATTCTGTTTTATTGTATTCTTTCATTTTCCTTTTAAATGACCAAAATAAAATTGAAATTGAAATTGAGAAATGGTAATATTGTGTATCTGGAATGAATTTTAGATCTTTTAAGTCCATCTCATGAAAAATCGGAGCAGAAACAAAGATGTTGCATTTCTATTTTTGTTGAGTGTACATATATATATATATATATATATATATATATATATATATATATATATATATATATATATATATATATATATTGTTCTCGACACCAGGATACCTTAGGCCACAGCTCAATGACCGACTTTGTCATTGTTTTGTCTGATATGCGGCTGTATGTCTTGGATACTCAAGTGAAGAGAGGAGCAGAGCTCTCAACTGACCACTACCTGGTGGTGAGTTGGCTCCCAATGGTGGGGGAGGATGCCAGCCAGACCTGGCAGGCCCAAAAATACAGTGGGGCAAAAAAGTACTTAGTCAGCCACCGATTGTGCAAGTTCTCCCACTTAAAATGATTACAGAGGTCAGTAATTTTCATCATAGGTACAATTCAACTGTGAGAGACAGAATGTGAAAAAAAAATCCATGAATTCACATGGCAGGATTTTTAAAGAATTTATTTGTAAATCAGGGTGGAAAATAAGTATTTGGTCAATAACAAAAATTCAACTCAATACTTTGTAACATAACCTTTGTTGGCAATAACAGAGGTCAAATGATTACTATAGGTCTTTACCAGGTTTGCAGACACAGTAGCTGGTATTTTGGCCCATTCCTCCATGCAGATCTTCTGGAGAGCAGTGATGTTTGGGGCTGTCGCCGAGCAACACGGACTTTCAACTCCCTCCACAGATTTTATAAGGGGTTGAGGTCTGGAGACTGGCTAGGCCACTCCAGGACTTTCAAATGCTTCTTACGGAGCCACTCCTTTGTTGCCCGGGCGGTGTGTTGATCATTGTCGTGTTGGAAGACCCAGCCACATTTCATCTTCAAAGCTCTCACTGATGGAAGGAGGTTTTGGCTCAGAATCTCACGATACATGGCCCCATTCATTCTGTCCTTAACACGGATCAGTTGTCCTGTCCCCTTAGCAGAAAAACATCCCCAAAGCATGATGTTCCCACCCTCATGCTTCACAGTAGGTATGGTGTTCTTGGGATGCAACTCAGTATTCTTCCTCCAAACACGACGAGTTGAGTTTATACCAAAAAGTTCTACTTTGGTTTCATCTGAGTACATGACATTCTCCCAATCCTCTGCTGTATCATCCATGTGCTCTCTGGCAAATTTCAAACGGGCCTGGACATGCACTGGCTTCAGCAGCGGAACACGTCTGGCTCTGCAGGATTTGATTCACTGCCGTTGTAGTGTGTTACTGATGGTGACCTTTGTTACTGTGGTCCCAGCTCTCTGCAGGTCATTCACCAGGTCCCCCCGTGTGGTTGTGGGATTCTTGCTCACCGTTATCATGATCAATTTGACCCCACGGGACGAGATCTTGCGTGGAGCCCCAGATCGAGGGAGATTATCAGTGGTCTTGTATGTCTTCCATTTTCTGATAATTGCTCCCACAGTTGATTTTTTCACACCAAGCTGCTTGCCTATTGTAGATTCACTCTTCCCAGTCTGGTGCAGGTCTACAATTCTTTTCCTGGTGTCCTTCGAAAGCTCTTTGGTCTTGGCCATAGTGGAGTTTGGAGTCTGACTGTTTGAGGCTGTGGACAGGTGTCTTTTATACAGATAATGAGTTCAAACAGATGCCACTAATACAGGTAGCGAGTGGAGGACAGAAAAGCATCTTACAGAAGAAGTTACAGGTCTGTGAGAGCCAGAGATTTTCCTTGTTTGAAGTGACCAAATACTTATTTTCCACCCTGATTTACAAATAAATTCTTTAAAAATCCTGTCATGTGAATTCATGGATTTTTTTCACATTCTGTCTCTCACAATTGAAGTGTACCTATGATGACAATTACTGACCTCTGTCATCATTTTAAGTGGGAGAACTTGCACAATCGGTGGCTGACTAAATACTTTTTTGCCCCACTGTATTGTGAGGGTCTGCTGGGAATGCCTGGCAGAGTCTCCTGTAAGAAGGAGCTTCAATTCTTATCTATGACAGAATTTCCAAAATGTTGCGAGGAGGCGGGGGACAATGAGTCTGAATGGGCCCTGTTCTATGCCTACATTGTTGAGGCGGCCAACCAGAGCTTATGTTTATGTGCTTAGCAGACGCTTTTACCCAAAGCGACTTACAATTTTTATTTTTTTTTACCTATGGGGCATGTTGTGATCTGTGGGGGAAACCGGAGTACCCGGAGAAAACCCACGCATGCATGGGGAGAACACGCAACTCCACGCAGAAAGGCCGCAGTCGAGTTTCGAACATGCGACCTTCGTGTCAGTGTGTCACGAAGGTGACAGAGCTGTGGCCACAGGGTTGTCTGTGCCTGATGTGGCGGCAAACCCCAAATCTGCTGATGGACACTGGCAGTTAGGGAGGCTGTCAAGCTGAAGAAAGAGTCCTATCAGGTCTTATTGGCCTGTGGGACTCCAGAGGCAGCTGATTGGTACTGGAAGTCCAAGCGGAATGCGGCTTGGGTGATTGCGGATGCAAAAAAGCCTCCCTGGTAAGGCCTCTTCAGAGGTTCTGGCAAGAAGGGTCCATCAGATTGTCAAACATCTGATTAAGCAGGAGCAATGTGGTTTTCGTCCTGGCCGTGGATCACTGGACCAGCTCTATATCCTTAGTGGGGTCCTGGAGGGCATGTGGGAGTTCGCCCAACCAATCTACATGTGTTTTGTGGATTTGGAGAAGGCGTTCGACCGGGACAATCGGGGGGCCCTGTGGGGGGTAATCCGGGAGTAAGGGGTTACAGGCCCTCTGATATGGGCTGTTAGGTCCCTGTATGACTGGTGCCAGAGCTCGGTCTGCATTGCACATTCAACCAAGAGGAGACCATAAGGGAGACCCATGACACATTGGAGGGACTATCTCGCCTGGCAAGGAACTCCTTGGGGTTCCCTCAGAAGAGCTGGCCCAAGTGGCTGGGGAGAGGGAAGCCTGGGCTTCTTGTCTTAGCTTGTTGCCCCCGCGACCCGACTCCAGATAATCAGAAAAGAATAGATGGATGGATGGAGTACAGTCAGGAAGTTTTAATGTGACAGGTCATGAAATAACAGTTACAACATATATTAAAAATAGTGGGTGCTTGTGTCCGACTAGCACCTGACTGTTTATCACACTAATCTAACAGAGGAATTAAACACGGGCAAGTTAAAAGGACAGAAAATTCTAGAGATCGAGAAGGGTGGACGGTAATGCCACTAACAAAACATGGTAGAAAACTATTCTCATAATAAATAGTCTTATTTTGTAAAACTGGATATTGATGAATGAACATGTTCACACTTCTGCGTCCTTCATTTCAAACATAACAAAAGCGATGTGTTGCTTACATATGTTTGAAATAAACACACAAAACATGTTTCCACGTCTCAGGGGGCTTGAATCAGAACTTTAAGGGGAATTTATTCACTATAAATTTATTCACCACAAATATAATCTGTGTGTATAATCTTAAAGACTCTCAACCCCCCCCCCCCCCCCCCCCCCCCACACACACACACACACACACACACACACACACACACACATCCAGGTTGGATGAAGATACACTGAACAATAACCCAGATTTTTGCTGTTTTCTTCCTTCCATTCACTCGTTATTGTCTTGTTATGTTTTTAATATGCTTTCTTTCTCCAACTGGATGGATTTTCTTTTATGCATTGGAGTGTTTGGCATCAACCTTTGCCATATGTCAATAAATTTGCCAAAAAGAAAGTCAGCACAGCTTTTTTCTTGTGTCAAGTATTTGGCCATCTGCTTAAGTCTTTAACCAGGAGCATCCAGGGACTTCATCAAGCTTGAACCGTGAAATAGTTTTCTTTAACTCCCAAATCATTCTAGGCACTGCTGTGTAGATTTACTGCACTGGCAAACCCAGGCAATCATACATGTATTATATTATTCACTACTTAGTTGCATTTATGCTATTTGTACTCTGAGACTACAGGGTTTCTCCAGAGCTGCATTTTAATGTTATAACATTGAAAGCAGAGTTCAGTCTGAGAAAGTAGTCTCTATAGAATCTTTAAATCGTATTAGGAATAACGTTTAGCAGAAATAAACTGCATTTGTCCTAGTTTAATGGTGTTAAGCATGTGCAGACAGCAGCTGAAACACTCCTTTACCAGACACCGCTCAAAATGTGCTGCTCGTCAGAGAGGAGAGCTTTTCTGTGTGGGTGGGGTTCATTATGCGGCACGTTGGACACCATTATTAGCCCCATTACACACACTGACAAGCACACATTCATTCTCCTATACCTGCTCTTTAAAGCTGCCTATAAATAATGAGGGCTGCATCCGGCCATGTCTTGGAGGATGGGGAAAAGGGTTGTTTTAGATTAAGCCTCCATTTGTCAAAATTATTCTATAATTTCAGGTCATGAGAAGGGTTTTTGCTTTAGTTAATTGTAGATCAGGCCACCAACATAAATTTTCATTAGCAATGTCTTCCTCTCTGCACAGCCTAACCCTGTCTGCTCTTTGTTGTGAGTATTATTAAATTGTTGAAGTTATAGAAGGATTCTGAAAATCAGGATAGATTTTAGATTTGGGTTGAATTGATGTAAAATGGTGATAAATGGGATCAGTCACCTGTACCACAAGGGTGGTGATATTTTAGGTTTTGTGCGAAAATAAGTCCAGAACTACAAATGCGTATCACGAAAGGGACATCATCAAACCAGATACGGAGAAAATTGAGGGAAAAGGGCTGTAAGTTCAGCAAACTTCCCACAGGAGGTAAGAACCACCATAAATCTGGTCATTTGGTAAGTAGCAGCTACGCTAGGGGAGAGGAGATTATGTGGTGACGTCACATATGTGACGTGCTGATTTCTAGTTTGTAGTCATGCTAATTACGAACTTTTACAAGCTGATAAATCTCAAAGTAAGTGACTGGCGTGGTTGAAACACCAATCATCACTTTTCATTTAAATTGCAGTACAACATATGTGTGATCCAGGGCGTAAGGCAAAGCAGATTAGAAAATAGTGTTTTTAGCCCCGTTGACTTACATAAATTTTTTTTGTTCTTCCGGGGACCCATGGTACGGAAGCGACTTAGGCTTCCTATGCTGTGCTGGTTTAATTTGCTCTGACTGGTAATCAGTGGTGCTGTGCAGTATAATTTTATCAGAATGACCTCTATGACAAGTGTCCCTGGTGGAAGGAGACACCTGAAGGCTTCCACCCTCACTATCGGCTCTTGTTTTATCCCCACTAGAATGGAATAGAGACCCTGTACTCCAAGCAGACAGATAATGGAGGGTGGAGTGGTCCTGCTTGGTAGACTGCTGCCTGTTCCCTGTACTAGAGAAACCAATCCCGGGCCTATCAGCTGATATATGACATTAATACACACGCGGACAGAAAAGAGGGATTGTTCCAACTTTTGACTGGCTGTAGGATCCATGACTCAAAGGTATTGCACTGTCTGGCCCCTGAGACCACTCTAATTGCTTTACAGCTGTACAAAGGTTTCTTGTAATCGAGCCTTCTGCCTCCATTTGTCTTCCTTTCAGTCTCCCAGTGAAGGCCTTAATTGGTCTTAGTGGGGCTTTTCTTCCAGTTAGCTTCTGGGCTTGAGCGAGTGGAAGATGTTACCCTGGGGGGGGGGGGGGGGGGGGGCAATGGGGTTTGCAAGCTGCTAGAGAAGGAGGAGGGCTCTGCAAAGAGGTTGTCAATACTTCTTTTACCTTTAACACTTTAACTTCTTCTGACAGACTGTTTGTCCCATGGCTTCACTGTGTGTGTGTGTGTGTGTGTGTGTGTGTGTGTGTGTGTGTGTGTGTGTGTATGTGTGTGTATGTGTGTGTGTGTGTGTGTGTGTGTGTGTGTGTGTGTGTGTGTGTAAGATAAATACAGGAGGTGCAGGGGTTATTGTCACCAGTGCAGAAGCCGCTGTGATTTTTGTAAATTAAAGTAAACACAAATGACAAAACTGCTTCATTATCCACAATATTCAAGAGATATATTTCGGTCTGGCTCACATGCAATTTTCGCCTGTACCAAATCACTTGTTAGCTGCACCCAGTTCAATGGTACTGGTAGGCAACAATAATTGTTTTAGGGTTACATGTTCTGTGTGCAACCTGTCCAGGGTGTACCCCACCTGTTTGCCTGGAGATTGCTGGAGATTGGCACCACTCTTAACAATGTGCTAATCTAGTATAGCTATAAATATATTGTGGAGATTTAAAAACCTGGAAACAATTAATAAAGGGAATCTCTTGCATTTGTCTAAAACTCTCATCCAATCATTGATTTTGGTACCAAATACAATGACTGGACCACCCGTTTTTCTATCTCGCCAAACCACAGCATTTCCGCACTTTTCAGCAAAACACAACCAGAAGTGAGACGCTCGGCTGAACAGGAAGAGAAATGTTCCAAATGTCAAGAAAAAAACAGCCGACCGGCAGCTGCTACTATCAGGGTCCCAAAAAGAAAAACAACATTTCAACTAGCAGAAACCAAAAACATTTGGACAAAGAGGACATAAACTCTTCAATCACTGTGTGGTATGCTGGAGTTACCACCAGGGACATGAAGAGGCTGCAACGTGCCGTGTGCTCTGCCGAGGTCATTGGCTGGTTGCAGGTCAGATCACAGCTGGACACAGTCTTTTTGACTCACTCCCATCTGGCAGGAGGCTCTGATCCATTTGGACCAGAACCTCTCACCACAAGAATTTTCTTTCCCTTTGCTGTAAAGAGTTAGCATACGTATGTATTTTGGGTGCTTTTGAAGCTCAATATACTACACTACATTTGACCAATAAGATGTGAATTTCTATATAAATATGGAAATTCAATCTGATTGATCTTTTAATGTTTCACCAGAAGAATTTGAATTCTTTGTTTATTCAGGGATCGTAACACACTTCGTATTAATTCAGACAGAGTCAAGTTTATAAAAAGAAATTTATTTTCTAAACAATTAAAAACTTGACAACTAGGAAACCCATTATGTGATGAATGAATCTAAGTGGATGGAATGTGAGGTGTGATGATGTGTGAATGTGATGTTATCAGGACCCTTTTATCTGGAGAAACTGGGTTCTGAGTGGGAGTGAATTTGTTCTGCTTTAAACTATAAGTGAGGGTTTACAAAACCACATCAGACGCAATCTGTCATGTCTACGTACCCTCTCGGAGACCCTCGTGGTAGATCCGGAATGTGTGGAAGTCCGTGGACCCCAAAGGTACCGAAGTTGGTAGAAGAAACCGCAGTGCCACCAGACCGGTCTTAGAGTTGTCTCCAGATCACAACAGTTAGTTATTTGCGTCTACGGAAGGACTCTTAAGGAGTCGGAGCTGTGTCTGCTTTAATAATGCATTGAACTTATATAGCGCTTTTCTAGACACCCAAAGACGCTTTTCACACACTCTCACATTCACACACTGCTAGTGATAGTGAGCTACTTGTAGCCACAGCCGCCCTGGGGAGGTCTGACAGAGGCGAGGCTGCCATTTGGCACCGTCGGCCCCTCTGACCACCACTAACACAGGCAAGTTGGGCGAAGTGTCTTGCCCAAGGACACAACTGCAGGATACCCCTGGCAGGAGCTGGAATCAAACCCCTGACCCTCCGATCATGAGGCAACCCGCTCTACCACCTGAGCTACTGCTGCTTTGTTCTGAAGGGTCCGTTTCCGGTCAGCTGTAGTGTGCAACAGGTTTTGACAGCTTGTCAAAAGATGCGATGGGAGAAGAGTTTTCCTCCAATGGCCAGTCAGAGTTCGGCTCAACTGGCTCACTCAGGAAGTGAGTTCTGTTTTAATGATGGCCATATTTTGATTACATGGCCAATCAGAATTTGACATGTAAATGGGTTTTGCCAGCAAACCTCAGAAACCACACCTTATATCAGATACAGGAGTTCTGATTTGTGGAACAGAAATCAATATGTCATGAGATTAGTTTAACCTTGTCATCGTCATGTGTCTGAGTGTGTGAGCTGTCAATAGATAGTGGTTCGCTTGTTAAATCAAACTTTTCTGATCATAACAATATTAATTTCAACTTCAGTAATTTAAGCACAGATTAATCAAAACATTGTTATATTTAACCATATTGTTCATTCATTATATGATTACTTAAGTTTTCCATGTAACCATATTGTTCATTATTATAAAAGTTCGTTCTTCTTGTTTTTCGAAGCAAAGCAGATAAATATAAGAGGAAACTTGAGAGGGATCTTGGTCAGGCAACAGTAACTTTCTTGCAGATTAAAGGTTCCAGTTAAGACATATGTCTCCATATGACCCAATACTGGAGAGGTCAACTAGATGAAAAACTGACCACTTCTGGACTCTACAGCTGTTGGACTCGTGAATGACAAGCTACGGACTTCCCATTCACTTTGTTCCAGTCACCTGACCTTGTGTCGTTTTCGCACCTGAACTGTCCTATTGTGATCAGTACCCATGCTATCTTTTACATATTCTACCAGATAGCCCTCCCTCTTTCAGACAGTTTCTGATCCAGAGATTCCAGATCAAAATGTGTAGACTCGACACGGGGCTACACAAAAAGATGTGGCTGCTGACAGGTTACTAAAATTTGCCAAGTCTGACCAAATGAGGCCTGGTTTTTTAAGAGGGGTAGCACCACTGCATGCTTGAAAGAAGATGGGACAATGCTCGCCAGAAGGCTACTATTAATAATTGCCAAAACAGAGGGACCCAGTGTGGAAAAAGCCTCCTTACATAGCATAGCAGTCAAAAATCCTCAGGAAAGCCTGAGGGCCTCATTCTAGAGATCATGTCCTCCAGCTCAGCGAGACCTATGTGCTGAAAAGACTGACACTTCTCCAAAGGAGAAATTAAAGCTGGTGAATCATAAACCAGGGGTTTAATCCTGGCTCTTGTGTCTGCTACTTTGCTCACAAAGAAGTGAAGAAAATAATTAAATTTAGCAGCCGAGGGCTCAGGGACCCCATTATCAAACACTGACAACACAGAGTCAACACAGAATGCGAGGGTTCCAAGCATTGCATGCAATGATATCGGTGAGGAAGCTAGACTTGGCTAACTTCACTCCTTCTTGGTAATCCAGCTTTGTTTCAGGATTTTCCAGGACACCAGTAGCCTGTCCTTCCTCCATTTACGTTCTGCTCTCCTGCACTTGCGCCTGACAGCCCTTGTCCCAGAATTTAGCCAAGGCTCACTCCTGGGACTTTGTGGTTTAATGCGAGCAGGTACAATTATGTCCGAAGAAGTCCTGCACATGGAATCAAACTGGAGGATGAGATTGTCTGTGCTGAGAGGCGCAGAGGAAACCAGAGTTGAACACAGCTGGGAACTCTGTTGCTGCAGATGGGTTAATAACCCTTCGTCGAATTGCAGGAGTGTATGCCTTTACAGGTGGGCACAGTGCTTCAAAATGAAATAAAACAGGCAAATGATCTGAGAAAAGGGCATCCTCGATGGCTAGGTCCAAGATGGGTGAGTCAAACGACAGCACCAGGTCCCAGGTGTGCCTACTTTTCTGAGCGGGCCCACCAACATGTTGGTGCAGATTAAAAGAGTCCAGTAGATTTATAAAGTCCTTAACCAGTAGTTTTTCAGGACAACAAACATGAATATTAAAATCCCCTACTAATAGAATATGATCATAGAATGACAAACTCTCCCAAGTACTCAGCAAATTAATTTAAAAACGAATTATTGTACTTAGGAGGACGGTAAATTAATGTCACCAATAACACAGGAGACTGACAAAATTCCCACATGCGGAGTTCCAAACTTGTGGGCTGTATCCCAGGGTAGAGACATGAGCAGTGAAAACAAGATTTAAAAAAATAGTCAAGAGCCCCCCACCCCTCCCAAAAGCCCTAGGGGCATTAAAACATTTTTGGGCAGAATCTCACCAAGGACGCTGAGATGTTCCTAACTGAGCACTTTGCTCTCAGACTGCAGGTCTACTGGTGGTTCCCAGAATATCTAACATTAGGATGGGAGGCAGATCTTTGAGTTATCAGGCTCCTCTCCTGTGGAACCAGCTCCCAGCCTTAGTCCCTGGAACCAGCTCCCAGCCTTAGTCCGTGAGGCAGACACTTTGTCTACTTTTAAGAATAGGCTTAAAACATTTTTATTTGATAGGGCCTATGGTTAAAATCTGATGTTAGCCTAAATCTGGACAAGTGGGGGAGTACAGGGAGGTGGAGTGTACAGTCGGTAAAGACGGCTCTCCCTTGCCCTGACTCCAACATGTCTCCATCTAAACAGGATAGATTATCCTGAGTTATCTCTGTAGTTATGCTGCTATAGGCTTAGACTGCTGGAAGACACACTGACCACTTTTCACACTCTACTGCTTTCTTCTACAGTCTGCTCTTTAACTGTATTATTTTCTGCAATTTAAGCTGTTTTCTCCCCAGAAGAAGCTACAACGATGTTCTGCTGAGCTGTGGTGGCCTCCTGGAGGGGGCCATTGTCTAGCACACTGCTGCTAACCACTAAAACATTCTCCTTCTCCTGATAATAACTTTTTGCTTTCCTTGACGTTGGATGTGCTACTACTAGTTTATCCGTTTAATTATAGATCCACTAGGATAAATACAATAAAGTTTATCTTTCACCAAATAGAATATTTACTAAGACATCACAATATAACTATAGACACATTACTTGTCTTTGTGTGCGTGTGTGTGTGCGTGTGTGTGCGTGTGTGTGTGCGTGTGTGCGTGTGTGCGTGTGTGTGTGCGTGTGTGCGTGTGTGTGTGTGTGTGTGTGTGTGTGTGTGTGCGTGCGCGTGCGTGTGTGTATGTGTGTGTGTGTGCCTGCTCTGTCTTCTCGATCCCCAGTGAATCGTGGAGGATGGCTGCTTATACTGAGCCAGGATTCTCTGGAGGTTTCTTCCTGTTAAAAGGGAGTTTTCCTCTCCACTGTCGCTTTATGCTTGCTTAGTAGGAGGACTGCTGTAAAGTCACTGATGCAATTTGCTGGGTTCCTTATATAGGAAGCATTATTTCTGATTGGCTTAATGAACTGACCTGAATTGGAATGCTTATTATGTGAGGTGCCTTGAGACGACTCTTGTCGTGATTTGGCGCGATATAAATAAATTTGAATTGAATTGAAATTGAATCTCCAGCTGGGAACCAGTTTTTCATGTTGCATAAAAATCCCAAGTTGTTAGAGGTGAAAAAAAATTCCTTCCGAATAAAAGTTTTGTTATTGACAGATCTGGCCTTCACTAGTCCAAACCTGATGGGTGTGGAGGCTACCAAATCTCTTCAGGTAGCCATCTGATGAAGCCGCTCCAGATGGGAGACGCGGGACCTCGGTCGACGACGCTCTGTGTTGGTTGCAGGCTGCAGAGAATCGTCCTGAGAGCTGAGCTCATTGTTGTGTCTGGTGGTGACTGTTCGGTTCGGTTTGGGTTGACTTCCAAGGGTTGTTCGATGGCCTATACAGCCCCGGAGAGATGGTGGCCCGACTTTGCTTCGGTTCAGCCTCACTTGTTGCAGAGAATGGGGAGGAAGGGGGCAAGTATGGCTAGAGTGGCCATTAGGGGGTGGTAAGGGGCTGCAAAGAGGGATTGTGGGAGCAGCAGTGACGCATTGGATAGTGACTGGGATGTGCAGCTGAAGCAACAGAGGCTGAAGGAGGGCAGCTTTGTGGTCCATATCAGGGCGGTAGGTGGTGCGGGTTTTGCTACCTCTAACCCGTTAGCGGTGTCCAGGGAGCTGAGTGCCGTGTTAGGGAATGTGTTAAACGCTGCCATGGTGTTCAGTGGGTTGTTGGTGGTGGTGTGCTGGACTAAGAACCAATGCCTCAATGCACTGCGGCTTGAGAAGTTACTGGGGGTGGAAGTGGTAGTTTCAGAGTCAAGGTCTGGTTGTATGGTTAGGGGCAGGTGTACGGCAGTGTTTCCAAAACCTGCTGCCACACACCGATTTTAAATGAATGAGTGATTAACTAGTATCTGTTGCACTTGATGTCCTCCTGAGGAGCCAATGGAAATCATGTGCGCTAAAGCAGAGACATGAAAAACATGTAGGAAAGTGCTCCCTGAGGACCAGGGTTGGGAAACACTGGTGTATGGCATTTCAAACAAGATTTCTGAGCTTGAGGTATTTGAATCCCTGAGTGGGGCGGCAATGGTGGCTGTTTGGTGTCTGGGGTTTTGTAGCGTGGTTAATCTACATGCTAGGATCCCCCCCCCCCCCCCCCCCCCCCCCCGTCTCCGTGCCACCATCAACTCTTCCTGCAGTCGGTAACAAGATGGCGCCTGTGCTTGGCTTAGCCGCAGTCACCGGCCACTTTTTCAAACTTTTTTCCACTAGCCTCCTCTTTTCCACCTTGCTCCTGTCTACGATCCTCTTCAGTAGTGTCCCTGCTACCATCTCCTATGATCGCCAGACTCTTTTGTCCTTCCGTTCGTTCACGATCGCCCAAGATGCACCAAGGACGTACCTTCCCGTTTGCTTACCTGAGTGGCGCACTGGCCCGGAGCCAAACGATGATTCCAATCATGGCGCTTCAAGCGATGTTTATCCGGTCCCGGGAAAACGTCAGAGGAAAAGAGGTAAACGAGCAGGAATCCAGGTGAGAATAAGACTTCTCTTAAAGTGTGGTTTATCTAGTAAACATCGCCGTGATCTTCTAGCTTCTTGTCATTTATTTGGCGACTTGAGCACCACTTCCGCATTCCCGCCAGGCCGCATTGTGGTGCAGTTTCTCCGTCCAAGTTTTTTAAGGTTGGTTTATCCTCATTCCTCAGTGGTTTCTCCACCTGTTCCCTGCATAAGTGGTTTTTATAAACACCGTGGATCTAACCCTGCTTATTCACGTCCACTATCTCCAGGTGTTTCTGTAGTTTCTGATTCCTCCACCTCACTCAGCATGGCTCTATTAAATACCCG
This sequence comes from Nothobranchius furzeri, assembly GCF_043380555.1. Taxonomy (NCBI): domain Eukaryota; kingdom Metazoa; phylum Chordata; class Actinopteri; order Cyprinodontiformes; family Nothobranchiidae; genus Nothobranchius; species Nothobranchius furzeri. The sequence goes on along the minus strand of NC_091750.1, from coordinate 42,248,004 downwards.
CTCTGTTAACAAGTCCTTCCCGCTCAATGATTTAATTATCTCTAAAAACCTAGATTTTCTGTTTCTGACTGAAGTTTGGCAGCAAACATCTGAATATTCTGGTCTGATTGAACTCTGCCGAGTGGTTATTCTTTTCTTAACCAGCCCTGGGGTTCTGGTCGTGGTGGAGGCTTAGCTGTTGTTTTCAGAGACCGACCATCTTCCATGTAGCTCTACAACCTCTGGTCACTTTGCTTCCTTTGAACTGCAGCTGATTAAAGTCGGGCGTAAGGACCCGTTCTACTGTGCTGTTGTTCATCGTCCACCTGGTCCAAACGGTTCTTTCCTTCAGGAGTTTGGTGACTTTCTATCCTCCACTGTGAAGCTGTCCAGACTGGTGATTGTGGGTGACTTTAACATCCACATTGATTATCTCTCTGATCACTTTGCCATGAATTTCTCCAGCCTTATGGACTCCTTCAGCTTTACCCGCATGTTTCTGGCCCCACACACACCAGGGGACACACTCTGGACCTTGTTTTTTACCCTGGTTCTAAATGCTGACAGTGTTTGTCCTGAGGACGTTTATATTTCAGATCACCATTGCATTTTCTTTAAATTGTCGGTTTCTGCATCCCCACCTCCTGCTCGCCGTCTGTTTAGTTCTCGTTTTCTTAATGAGAGCACAGCTAGCAATGTTTCTGCTGCTTTTGATCCACCCTGTTCTTCTGATAACGACCCAGATTCCTTAACTTCTCAGTTTAACGAGCACTGCCTCTCCATTCTGGACAACATCTGTCCTATCAGATCTAGATCAGTTCCCGCAGTGAACCCTACTCCCTGGTTTAATGACAGCCTTCACAGCCTAAAGCGCCAATGCAGAAAAATTGAGCGCTTGTGGAAGAAAACCCATCTCCATGTCCATCTGCTGCACCTAAAGGATCTTCTGACGTCCTTTAACTCTGCAGTCAGAGACGCTAGGGTTTCCTATTTCTCCAACCTGGTGTCCCAGAGCAAAGGGAACCCCAAGGTGCTTTTTAACACCATCAGCAGCATTGTCGCTCCTGCCTCTCCTACAGCCTCATCCACTCTGTTATAGACTGTGAAAACTTTCTGTCTTTCTTTGTTGACAAAGTCAATAAGGTTAGGTCTAGCATCTCTGCTCAGCCTTATCGCTGCCTCTCCCGACTCCAACCCGGCCCGTCATCCTAGATAGCTTTGCTCCTGCTTCTTTACCTGAGTTAACCAAACTAGTTAACTCTATGAAGACCTCTGCATGCCCCCTCAACATATTACCCTCATCTTTGTTTAAAAGCGCTTTTCAGTCCATCGGTCCCAGCGTGCTCTCTAAAATTAATGCCTCTCTGGTTTCTGGTCAGGTCCCTGCATACTTTAAGAATGCTGTAATCCACCCGCTTCTTAAAAAACCGAGTCTTGACCCCTCTCTCCATAGCAGCTTCAGACCCATCTCTAAACTTCCTTTCATCTCCAAGATCTTGGAAAAGGTTGTGGCTAAACAACTCACAGCTGCTCTTGATGAACATAACATCTATGATTCCTTCCAGTCTGGTTTTTGTAGAGCTCATTCTACTGAAACAGCTCTTCTTAGGGTCTCTGATGACCTTCTGACTCACAGTGATGCAGGGGACTGTTCTGTTCTTGTCCTGCTGGACCTGACTGCAGCCTTTGACACTGTTGACCTGCTACTGGAGAGGCTGAGAGTCTGGATAGGCCTATCAGGAACTGCTCTGGAGTGGTTATCCTCTTATCTTTCTGAGCACGCCTTTTCTGTGGCCGTCTCCAAGTTTAGGACCTCCACCACCTCCCTTACCCATGGTGTCCCACAAGGTTCTGTGCTGGGGACTCTGCCCTTCCTCCTCTATCTGCTCCCTCTTCAGCACATCCTGAACTCCTTCAAATGAGTTTCCTACCATCTTTATGCAGATTACATCCAACTATACATCTCCTTTAAGCCCCATGAGATGTCTAAGCTGCAGCTGTTACACACCTGCTTAGACTCTATTAAAACCTGGATGGCTGGGAGCTTTCTACAGCTTAATGAAGATAAGACTGAGATCCTCATCTGTGCCCCGGACAAGCTGGTTCCCAAAAACAGAGACTCTCTGGGTCAGCTTGCTTCTCACACCAAACCTTCCATCAGGAATCTTGGTGTGACCTTTGACCCAGCTCTCACCCTGGATTCTCATGTCAGTTCTCTTGTTCTCTCTTCCTTCTTCCATCTCAGGAACATTGCAAAGCTGAGTCCCATTCTGTCCCGCTCTGAACTTGAGACAGTTATCCACACCTTCATCTCCTCATGCTTAGACTACTGTAACTCTCTTTTCACGTCTGAGCAAAACCGGATTTGAGTTTTTAATTCCATTTTTATGATTTAGTTGCTCACTTTTGGCACCTCGCACCATCTGGTATTTTATTTCATTTTATTTGTGCCATTTCAAATGTTTTTATCATTCGTTGCATTATTTTATTTTATAGTGCTGTTAACTGTTCTCCTATTTTATTGTTTTTAGTAGGAATTTTTATCTCCGACTATTTATGCTTTGTTCTTATGTATTTTGCCTGTTCTTATTGTGTTTCTTGGTCAAGCATTTGGCTTTTTATGCACAGCACTTTGGTTAGCTGCCATGCTATTTTGAAATGGTGCTTTATATATGGTAATGTACATAAAAATATGGTATGTATGGACTCAGTGGTCTCCTTTAAAAAGCAGCTGAAGTGATTTATCTTGAGAGTCGCTATAGAAAATACATTTTCTTCTTCTTCTTCTTCTTCACCTGCTAGTGGTGGTTGGAGGGACTGATTGGGTTATACATTGCCTGACAATTAAATGGGAATGTATAATATATAGGATTGTATAATATTATTATTATTATATAATTATAAAAGGATTCCTGTGGAAGGAAAGCTTACAATGCAGTCACTATTTGTGGCCATTGTATTGTCTGCCACGTGTGACTCATCCATTTATTTAACTTGTCTCAGAAATGTCATCCACATGCCAACCAGTAAAGCATCCTTTGATGCTGATGCATACGATCTGCTCTCATTCTTGTCTGTGACTAGACGTTTTGTCTCCTAACAAGACCAGAGAGACGTGTCTGCTTAGAGCCTTTGTAGGACTGTTTTACTGGAACCAAGGGCTGGTAGATGTAACATGTTGGGTCGGTAGCTTTTAGCTCACCATCATGCTGTACCACTTAAGATGCTAATCAATCCCTACCAAAAGGGAGTATCAGTCACCCCCCACCCCACCGGGGACGTTACCACTAGGCTCTTCTTGCTTTATTTGAGCACATTTTTCATGAGCCCACTGTTCCTGGGATTGCATTAGATCCATGTAATTCACTCAGGCCTCCACCAGCATGGGCACAATGAACGAGGGAGCTGGGGAGCAGGATGAGATGAGAAAAGCTAAAAAATGTATAAATAAACTAAGCAAACAAACAAAAAACAGACGGAGTGTTTATTAACACCCTTGGGATAAAAATGGAGGTGAGTGCAGGAAATCATTAGCGCAGAAGAGTCAAACTAGAATCATTTGATCTTGCTGATGAAATAGCAAATTTAATTTAGCATGCTGCGAGTAATTTGTTTTAGCACTTAGCACGGGTTGCTTTTAATTTCATTTTTCCTTGCATCAGTCTTTCAAATTAAATAATTTATATTTTGCAAAAAGTGGATCTTTGTGAGCCTTGCAGCTCAAAGACCAGCCCTCAACAACAGCCAATGTTTATTCATCGTGGCTTGTTTTTAATGTGCGGTAGACAGAATCGTGACAAGAGTGTTATCTGTTTATTTGACTACTTTCTGTATAATGAGACAACTCAGGTGTACATCGTGACAGCCAGCAAATCATAGCTGGAGAATAACAAAGTGTTTTTGTTACTGCGGCTCTAATTATTGGGAAGATGGTGCTGAAGAGACTCATCTGTTTTAACATCTCACCTCGTGTCTTCTTTCTACTGAAAGCTGTCAACAGTGCAATCTGTTATATCAAGACACTATTTTCACACGCAAATAACAAAATAACTTCCAGGGCTGAATAAAAATATAAGGTTCAAGTAAATTCAGTTTATTTATAAAGCGCCAAATCAAGACAAGTCATCTCAAGGACCTTCACATAGTAAACATTCCAATACAGTTCAGTTTATTAAGCCAATGAGTAAAATGTTTCCTATATAAGGAACCCAGCAGGTTGCATCGAGTCATTGACTAGTGTCAGAGTCTTTTTCTTAGTAAATATTCTATTTGGTAAGAGATAAACTTTATTATAATTATAATAATAATAATAATAATACATTTAATTTCAAGTGCCTTTCAAACACCCAAGGTCACCGTACAAATAACATTCATAGTAAAAACAACAATAAGACACAATAAAACTTAGAAATTAAAACAACCAGAATACAACAACCAAAAGTAATGAAAGTCCAGTAAAACTACACTAAAAATACCCAATGAAACTATTAAATTAACAACTACAATGAAACTACTAAAATAAAACAACTGGGAAACAAAGGAGTCCTTACACAGTAAGGAGTAGGCAATTTTAAATAAATGTGGTTTAAGCCTGGGGTGTCATGTGGAACTATTTGTGGGGAAGTCTTTTGGTTGACACATCAGGAGTGTGTGGTTGTCCGTTAGCTTCATGAACTGAATGTGCTGCTGGTTTTGTTTGCTCGTGCCTCAAAATAAAGAACAGTTCTATCACAACTGAGTAGTCTCGAGTTATGTTTACCGGCGCATAACGCCACATGGTGTCAGAAGTAAACAACTTATTTTTTTTCTTCTTCTGTCAACGTGAGTTTTGTCTGCGCTAGCGGTCTGCGTCATGGCGAAGTTTTCCCCTCCTGAGCAGTTTGATTTTTCCAAGCCCGAGGCATGGCAGGACTGGAAACAGAGGTTTGCAAGATATCGAGTTGCTTTCTTGCTCACGGAGGAGGATGAAGTGGTGCAGGTAAATGCCTTAATCTATTCTATGGGGGCGGACGCCGAACACATATTCAAGTCATTCACGTTTGATAATGCGGCTGATAGCAACAAGTATGCAGTTGTAATGGATAAATTAGACAAACATTTCGTCCCGAAACGCAACGTCGTCTATGAACGTGCAAAGTTCCACTTAAGAAATCAACTCAAAGGGGAAAACGTGGACACTTTTGTCAGACAGCTTTATGAGCTAGCGGATAATTGTGATTTTAGAGCCCAAAAAGATGAACAAATGCGTGACAGCATAGCCATTGGAATCCGTGATAAACAGGTTTCCAAAAAACTGCAAATGAAGAGCGATTTGACCCTACAGAGAGCCATAGAAATGGCCAGGCACAATGAGTTAATAAAATCACAGAACACAGAGGGAGCAACAAGGGCTGAGCATGTGGATAACGTAAAATCAGTCAGGAAGAAGGAATATAAAAGCACGGGCAATCAAACAACCACTTCTCCAACACTACATTGTAATGACACCGACTATCTGGTTGCTCTTTTATGGGTATTATTTTCAAGCTACTGTTGCCTTAACCTCGTAACAGCGCATTTCTTAGCATAACAAAGCGTCAAAAATGGGAACCGGAACAACCTCTCCTGCCCACTGGACTCGCCTTCAAAATAAAACGTTAACCCTAATGTTAACTATTCCAACCGTTACATGTTTGAGGTCATTTGTCCATTCCGGTTCTCCGTAGATATTTCCTGTTTACACGGGGGAGGGGTTGGCCCATCTCTCCACAAACAGAACTCCTTTGTCAGCCACGGTGAAAAGGCTTGCTGAAACATGAACGAACGTCCCCAAATAATTAAACCCAGGAAGCCAAGTGCAAAGTTTAGGGTAGAACATTGACTATTCATGGTATACGTATGTTAGGTAATGAAAGGCTATGAACCAACAACAATATAAACCAGAGGTGAAGGTTTATGCATTTAACCAGAAACATCATAAATGATCATCAGAGCTGCTGTAAAATCTGACCTCCAGTCCACATCCAGTCAGAACTATTGGGCCATTCCCATCTGTACCGGGTCGGCCCGGGCCGGGTAGCGTAGGTTGTTTACATATCTGGGTGGCCTGGTATTTTTCTGGGCCAACCAAGGCTCATTCTCAGCCCTCTTCTCGAGGGGGTCTGCTTCAGGCCGACCAGGGCCAACACACCCACTGCTGACAGCAAATTCACACCTTCCATTAGAGCAAGCCTCTGATTGGTGGGTAGAATCGGCCCACATGGGCTTAAGACAAGGATGTGTGGAAACAACCGGGCCAGGCTGGGGCCGACCGGGGCTACCCGGCCCGGGCCGACCCGGTACAGATGGGAATGGCCCATATCATCTCTTCTGTCATGATCAGGAGCAGCTGGATGTTTATGGCATAAACCTTATGCTCACAATGTTGTTGTTTTCGAACATCATGCCCATTTTCAAGAGAAGCACACTCCTCTTGACATTTTATCTCTTGTGTTTACTCACGATGTATACTTCTGTTTGTCTTCTCCTCCAGGGAAGACCCAGGACACACTGGAGGGACTACTGTAAGTCTCTCGGCTGTTCAGGGAACACCTTGGGATTCCCCTGGAGGAGCTGGTCCAAGTAGCAGGGGAGAGGGAAGTCTGGGGGTCTCAGCTTAGGCTGCTGCCTTCGCGTCCTGACTCCGGATAAAAAAATGTATGGATGGATCTTCTCCTCCACAGATCTACCTGTGGAAGCATTTAACCACTGGTTGATCAGCTGCTGCAGCTGTTATTGTGGGAATGTGCACGGTGTCTGAAAACTCATCTCTTTTGTCTCTCTCCTCTGTCTGAGCTGATGGTGATGCATGCCTCATGGCAGTGATGCACATTTTGGTTTGTCAATGACTCAAAACTGACCTAACCATGTATGATTAATATTTATGTTTCCACGTGTGTTTGATTAGCTTCCAGCTGAAGGGACAGACAGCATAAACTCAGCAGCCTGAGGACACCCACACCCATCAACACACCTTGAAGTTCATGACGAGTCTCTCAATGCTCCTATAGACTTGCTGGCTGACCTCAACTGTCTGGTGAGATGCAGGTGGAGTTAGTCCACAGAAGATCTACCAACTAACCTCAGAATTTAAACGTACAAAAGCGCAAGGAGTAATCTCACCTGGGGCATGTGAGTCACACAGTGTGTGTGTAGGCCACTGAGTAGTCAGTAGGGCATCAACCTGTCAGACCCCCTTCCCCAGCACACACTCAAACATCATCATCAGATATGTCAGCCCCCAGTGCCAGGCCTCCCCCCCATACCTACACCCTTAGCTTCACCATCAGTGTTCAGATTGGCTTGCAAGTCAAATGGGCTCGAACATGTCTGGCTGAACTGACTGCACCTTTTCTCGTCTGAACCGTATTCCAGAGAAAAAACTTCTGACCGACTTACAGAGGATTCACAAGCTACAACTGCCTTATGGAACGTAGTTAAACTAGAGACTGGAGAGTGTTTACTAGAGCTTACTGAGGGAAGGCTCTAATGTGACATGGAAACACCTTTAGAAATACATACCCCCCACCCACCCCCAACTGCTGGCTAAACTGAACATGCATACTGTTCCTGCATCCTGTCTCTGATGGAAAAATATGCAATTCAAGAAAAGTAACAGACCCCCCACCCCCCACCACCACCACCAGTTCGCATCTTGCATGAGCGAATTCATTTTCACTATGATGACTCATAAGTGAGTGACAGCCCTGGCTAGCTTGTGCACCTGAAGTATGTTACATCTTTTCTGAGGTGTCATTGTTGCTTTTGGCCATTGCATTTCAGCAGTGAGCTTTGCTGTGTGTAATGAAACCACCACCAAACTGCCTGTCAGATCTGATCTCTGGATTTTTTACTTGGCTCTTTATTTCCTTTTTATTAAGTTTTCCTTCTTTTTCCACCCTTTGTTACTCTGGGGCATTTGCATAGCTCTATTCCTGAGGTAGAAAGTAATGACAGCAATTTCTGTGCTTTTCTCTTCTCCACTAGCCATGCAAGCGCTTCGCTTAGCGGCCCCTGCACAAGAGACAGGCACAGGGATGGGAAGTGAAAGAGAGCAGTAGATTAAATCATCATCAAGTCGCAGCATAGAAAGTCAATTCTGCTCGCCGTCTACAGTGATATCCTTTTATCTAACAGTAATGAGCTATGGCACTTTTGCATTGGGTAATACGATGAGTTCCATTAGCATGTTCCATTTGCTTCACAAGCAAGGGCAAGTCATTCCAGCCAGCTTCTACCACGGCAATCAAAGCAATTTGGCAGGACGGTGAGGGAGCGGTGGAAAGGAGAAGAAACAAGAAAAAAAGCTAGATGTGTTACTATGAATCAGGGGAAAAGACAAAACTCATGCCCGTTATTTAAACCCCTCGCTTGCTGATATTGTGCCGAATCGACTAATGAGTGCTTTGTCCCATTCTCCAAGGCCTGAAGGTGGTTCTTCTTGGCTGCTGGTGCATTAGTTAGACCTGTGTGGGAGGCAACATGTGAGACACTCATTACAGCCATAAATGCATGAATCCATGCAGTCATATTATTACACTGATGCCTCCATGTAATGTCGCGCTGCACTTGTCATTATTTGCATTTATTCTGCCAGCACTTAAAGGCTGCTGGCATTCTGCACAGGGTGGCTGGGAAAAGAGTGAAAGAGAAATGGAACGGGAACATCTGAGGAGTGTTTGCCCAGTGCATTTATTGCTCTACATAATTTATGAGCTGCTGGAGCTGACCATCATGGCAGTGTGCCACGGGCAGCCCCTGGGGCCATGTGGGACAAGCCTGTAAATTGGATGCTATGCTCCTGCCGCCACAGACCAGCCGGCTACCTTTGAGTTAAAGGAGATAAAGTACCAGGCAGGGCCTTCTGTCACTCACTTCCTCGGCTGTCAGTCACCCCCCAACACACACACACACACACACACACACACACACACACACACACACACACACACACACACACACACACACACACACACACACACACACACACACACACACACACACACACACACTACCCCCTCAGTGCCTTTTCCATTAACGACTCCAGTGCTTCAGACATATGCACAGCGCTGAGTGCCGCCAATCACCCAGCGTCACTCTAATTAGTTGATACAGAATTAAGTGGACCTTGAAATTGAAATTGAAAAAAAAAATGAAATTTAGCTGTTGTACCTCCCTCCTCCTGTCATCCCCCCATTCCCTGCAACACACACACACACACACACACACACACACACACACACACACACACACATGATGTTATAGTTCTGAATCCCCACCAGCCTCTATCACTAAACAACTAATCTGAATACGTTAATCAAATAACCGTCCTGTTTGTGTTTGTGAGGATTTTTTTGCAGTGGGACACTGAGAGTGGCCCCGAGGACAAGGAGAGGCTGCTGCTCCCTTCAGAGAATGCGCTGCAGGCATCAGAACATCAGGCCTCAATAATGCAACAATTCTGTAAAACTGAGAATTTAATGTAATTAGAATAAAACATTATAAAAAGTATGAAAACGCCATCATTAGTGGCTATTAATTATAAATGTTTTATAAATAAGCAGCTGATTAGGGTCCCCACACCACCAGGGGGCCCCCATGAGCCCCAAGATAGCGTTCTAAAAGTATATTAGATAACATGAAATAATTCAAACCAAATGCTATTACACGTTAAAAAATAATTTTGATATATTTCATAGTTTAAACACCATTAACAGTTTGACAGTTCTCCCTGCTATTGGCTGATGCCAGTGTTGGGAGAAATGCGTAACGCACACTTACGGAGTCACATAGATGTTAGGATGGCGTCCAAAAGAAACTGTCTGGGGCGGAGAAAAGAAAGACAAAGAAGCTAGGTGGGTGCCATCATTGTAAGTTACAGGAAAAAAAGGGTAACATTTTGAAAATAGAGATTACGAACGGATATTGGATTACTGGAGAAGTTCAACCGAACTCCGACCCCACTAGCTGGATATCACCACTGCAGGTGCAGGCATGTTTTAGACCAGGGGTGGCAAATATGCAGCCCGCGGGCCAGATCCGGCCCGAAAGCGGGTTAAATCCGGCCCGCATGATGGTTGTGTAAACTTTATTTTCATACTTTACAATGTAGAGTGAAAATAAACGTATCTTTGTGAGCAAGTTTTCTCTGTAATGAGTATAAATAAAACAAAGCTGCGCTTAAGGCTCACATAAGAACTTGAATCACATCCTGAAGTTGGCTGCCACTCAGGATGTGACTTCTGATATTGATGTGCTGGTGAAAGCTAAAAGATGTTAAGTAAAATTAGTCAAATATACTTTACATGCTGCGTGAAACTGATCTAGCCATGTGACCTGTAAGCTCTGAATCACTAAGGAATGTTTTTTTTTTTTTCCAAATTTTCAAGTACACTTCATATGTTGTACTTGTACTATTTTGGATACACTGTCCTCAGGCTCAAGCTTTGCTTTATATTGATTGTATTAAAACAAAGAAAACAATCTGAAGTTGTTTTTAATTTACCGGTCCGGCCCACTTGGGACTAGATTTCCCTCAATGTGGCCCCTGAGCTAAAATGAGTTTGACACCCCTGTTTTAGACTGTTTGACTCAGAAGACCCACGACCCGATTTGGACATCGAGGAGGATTTTGTTCATCTTCAGAACCAAAATTGGTACAATTTGTTTACTTTGTTAAATATTTAATAACGTTTTGTTCCTGCTTCAAATTATTACTTCCACTGGGATATCTGATAAACTACTGACTTGTGTGCTTCCCGAGGAGTATGCGAGACTGTTCTTCGGCATGGGGTTCGCACCTCACCACTGTTGGCCTCTTCCTGGGGAATTGCATCCTGCTTAGTCGTCGGAGTCCTTGTTTTGGGGCTGTCGCTGAGCAACACAGACTTTCATCTCCCTCCACAGATTTTCTATGGGGTTGAGGTCTGGAGACTGGCTAGGCCCCTCCAGGACTTTCAAATGCTTCTTACGGAGCCACTCCTTTGTTGCCCGGGCGGTGTGTTTGGGATCATTGTCGTGTTGGAAGACCCAGCCACGTTTCATCTTCAAAGCTCTCACTGATGGAAGGAGGTTTTGGCTCAGAATCTCACAATACATGGCCCCATTCATTCTGTCCTTAACACGGATCAGTCATCCTGTCCCCTTAGCAGAAAAACAGCCCCAAAGCATGATGTTCCCACCCCCATGCTTCACAGTAGGTATGGTGGTCTTGGGATGCAACTCAGTATTCTTCCTCCAAACACGACGAGTTGAGTTTATACCAAAAAGTTCTACTTTGGTTTCATCTGACCACATGACATTCTCCAAATCCTCTGCTGTATCATCCATGTGCTCTCTGGGAAACTTCAGACGGGCCTGGGCATGCACTGGCTTCAGCAGCGGAACACGTCTGGCACTGCAGGATTTGATTCCCTGCCGTTGTAGTGTGTTACTGACGGTGACCTTTGTTACTGTGGTCCCAGCTCTCTGCAGGTCATTCACCAGGTCCCCCCGTGTGGTTCTGGGATTCTTGCTCACCGTTATCATGATCATTTTGACCCCACGGGATGAGATCTTGCGTGGAGCCCGAGATCGAGGGAGATTATCAGTGGTCTTGTATGTCTTCCATTTTCTGATAATTGCTCCCACAGTTGATTTTTTCACACCAAGCTGCTTGCCTATTGTAGAGTCACTCTTCCCAGTCTGGTGCAGGTTTACAATTCTTTTCCTGGTGTCCTTCGAAAGCTCTTTGGTCTTGGCCATAGTGGAGTTTGGAGTCTGACTGTTTGAGGCTGTGGACAGGTGTCTTTTATACAGATAATGAGTTCAAACAGGTGCCATTAATACAGGTATCGAGTAGAGGACAGAAAAGCTTCTTAAAGAAGACCTTACAGGTCTGTGAGAGCCAGAGATTTTCCTTGTTTGAAGTGACCAAATACTTATTTTCCACCCTGATTTACAAATAAATTCTTTAAAAATCCTGCCATGTGAATTCATGGATTTTTTTTCACATTCTGTCTCTCACAGTTGAAGTGTACCTATGATGTAAATTATTGAGCTCTGTGCAAGTTCTCCCACTTAAAATGATGACAATCGGTGGCTGACTAAATACTTTTTTGCCCCACTGTATCTAATGTGTTTCTTTAAAGTGCTCTTTTAATTTTTGTGAGCAGTGTATATATGTACATATATATATATATATATATATATATATATATATATATATGACTCAGGTTCTTCTCTGAATCCCAAACGTCTGGACTCCTTGTAGACCACCAGGTCAAACTTACTCATCCACACTTCCAGCAGAACATCAGAAATCTCAGGTTTGGAGAAGGGTTAGGGTCAGCATTGATTTTCTACTCGTGTCTCACTTTCATGTTCCTCTACAACCAGGTAACCAGAAGCATCACGGTGTGTTCACGGTCATGTCTCTGTGGTGTTTGTACGTTTCTGTGGTCTGAGGTTCCAGCTTTATCATCCACTAATTTCTAAGCGGAGACCGGGGTGCTCTCTAATGATTTAGTATTGCTATTTGCTTGTTGTGTTTAGACTGTGCAGCAAATTGAGTCATTACTCAGAGTTGTCGATTTAAATAGCACCTGTCTGGGTGGCAGTTCCTTTTTATTTCTGGGAGTGAGCTCAACCACGGTGCGCTGCAATCCCACAGTGGCTGTATTAATTCACCCGGCTGTCACTTTACGCTCCTGATGAACAGCACCAACTACTCCTGTCTCTCGTTGATTAACTGTGTGTTAAAGTAACAGAGGAGTGAATTAGTAAAAAGGGACCCTATGACAGGAGTTGCTTTGCGTGATCCTCCTCTGAGTGAGAGAGTAATTGGAGCTCCCGCTCTACATTTTTACTCCACATTTTTACCCCCCGCCACACCACATCCACCACTATCTGCTCCCACCAGGCCCCTCACACTCTACGCCCACATCCACCATTATGAGTTGTATTCTGCAGTTAGAGTGGTTTACATTACAGCACAGCAGCAGAGGGGAACACCAGGGAGCAGAGTCCTTTTAATGGGTCAAATGAATTCAGATGAACACAAAGCTTATTTAGTTCCCATCAAAAGCAGGAAATGGAAAAAGTGTCCCCAGGAGAAATGTTCCGCCTGCTATAGACGGCCTCTGCCAGGCTCTGATAAGCGACAACTATTCATGTCTCAGAGTATGTGTGTTTGTTTCATGGTGGAAACTGTCTGAGGATTTGCTCATTTCAAAGTAACCCGTAGGACAGACCCTCTCCAACGTGACATGTTAATGGCCTTCTTGGAGACAGGTGGGAGGAAAGCTGCCTGCAGTTACTCGTCACACAGCTCCAGCTCTGTGTATTATTATTAATAATTCTGGTAAACAGTTCCCAACCTGTGGTTTTCGTTCTTTGCTGGCAGAAAACAGAACCACACCAGAGAACAGATGGCCCTCTGCATTAACAAATGAAGACACGAATAAAATACACAAAATCACTCTGAGCACTCTAGGAGGTTTCATTCTGCTTTTTGGAGCTTGAACTATCAATTTACCCTGAAAAGCCCCTCATAGTAAATCTTATAATCTATTCACATGCTTGTGAAAAAGTACAGACACCACTGGACCGGTTAAAGAGGCACCTTATGGCGCGTTGACATCTGCGTTGGCTCAGCACCAAGCAGGCTAACGGACAATGCACCAATTACTCAGGTGTGAACACAATTAAAGCTGCAATGAAAAATTTGGAAACCAAATTGGCTTTAAACATGTTTTCAAGCCTCTTAACAATGTTGGAAGAAAGAGCTATAAATATGTTGTGGAGATTTAAAAAATAAATAAAACCAAAATAGTCTGAAAACCTCCCCCAATAACGCATTTCAGACCAAAACCAACCACTGGACCATCCGGTCGTCTGTCTCGCCACACTTCCCTGGGTCGTCCACTCATCACACTCACATATTTAGCACCAGAACACTAGTGGTGTGAGAGGTTCTCTGCTCAATAATATAAGAGAAGGAGAAACAGCCAGCTGCTACCGCTTCAGCTTTAGGACAAACTACCAGAGTCACAACAAGAAGATCACCATTTTGAAGTCCCGGACAACAAAGACATCAGAGAGTGATGATGAGCGCTATCTTGTATCCTCCAGCATTGTGGTTTTCCGGTTCTAGCAGAAGTGTCTCAGGGAAGATACCTGAGGGGTGGGGGGAGTGTTCTGTGACCTAGCCTGGTTCAACATAACACTTTGAACCTACCAGAGTTAGACCGGGCCGACCCAGTTGTGAATGTGCCACAAGTCCTAAGCAGCCATTTAAACAGACAGCACAACAAACACCTTTGTGAGGTGTTTCTAACTACCTGTTCAGACAGCTCATCTACACTCACCTAAAAGGATTATTAGGAACACCTGTTCAACATCTCCTTAATGCAATTATCTAATCAACCAATCACATGGCAGTTGCTTCAATGCATTTAGGGGTGTGGTCCTGGTCAAGACCATCTCCTGAACTCCAAACTGAAGGTTAGAATGGGAAAGAAAGGTGATTTAAGCTATTTTGAGTGTGGCATGGTTGTTGGTGCCAGACGGGCCGGAGTATTTCACAATCTGCTCAGTCACTGGGATTTTCACCCACGACTATTTCTAGGGTTTACGAAGAATGGTGTGAAAAGGGAAACGCATCCAGTATGCAGCAGTCCTGTGAGTGAAAATACCTTATTGATGCTAGAGGTTTACATTACAGCACTCACGTTCTCCAACAACCAACCCACACACCTCCACTCGTCACAATAAATGCGCTGCACACCACATCCTGTCTGACTGTAATCAAAATAAGAGTCTCACAAAAGTAGTTTACATGAGGATGGAAGCAAAAGGAAGAAGGTTGAGGACATAAGGAGCTATTTTCCAAAGAAACGTGTAAGTCACGTAAAGTTAAGTTTGCTAATGAAATGAGTCCATTATAATAACGTTATTGGCAGCGTTGAGCTTTAACGCTAGCATACAGCAGGTTAAACATCTGCAGCTCATCTACAGGTGATTTACCAGAGGATTCACCTTTCTCTGAGAGAGAGAGAAAGAACTAGCCATGTTGATCGTGGTTAGTTCTCTTTCTCTCAGAGTCGAACCTCCATTCAGACTCTGAGAGAGAAATCTGCAGCCTTGTGCAAAGATATTATCAGCCTAGAGAGACAGTTAATCCTTTAAAGCCTGACACATGAACTAATGATCAGAAAACATGTTTGAATAATATTAATACAACAATAATTTACTTTTACTTTTTTCTTTTTTTTGGAAATGGACTTAATTAAGTGGTCATTCAACGTGATTGATAAAAAATTTTCTACGATGAAAATGGAGAAGGGGGCTCCCACCTGTCCCGAGGGGACATTCGCAGCGGGATATGCACTCGATTCTTGGGAGGTCTGGCGAATCGTGTGCCTCTCTCAGTTGTCCAGCGAGGACGTGGAAGATTTGTGGATGTTCGGCCTGATGATCACTGGATTTCTTCTGATTGGAGTGGGAGGATATCTGGTTTTCTGGAAATTTGGGAAGACGGGAACGATTGGAGTGCGACCCGCGCCCATGGAATGTGCCACTCGTGCGGTGACCTCACAGACTGGGACGTTACTCGAGGTGAACCGTAAGCTGGACAATGTCCTCGCGGCATTGCCTGTTTTAGTGCGCAAGATGGATGTCATCTCGGAGAGGGTCGCCGGACGATGTGGGGATGTTTAGAACGTATAATTGGCTTCACTGGTGGACATGAATGACCACTTATAGACTCCAAGGCAGAGAGGAAAATTATCTCTGCCTGCCCCAAACAAAGTCATGTTTATCCTTATCTGACACCAAGGCAGCCTCCAAGGCTGCTTCAACACACCCCCACGTAAGGAGGAATGCTGACAGATGCTGTGTCCCGACCTTCCCCCCCTGCCTTCAGATTGTGACTTCTACTTCGAGGTCAGCGACCTGCTGGAAACTCAATGTGCTCTCTGTTCCTTATCTCTCCCTCCCACCTGTTTGTCTGCAGCAGGTTGATGCGCCGTACTGGCAGCTCCCGTTGGAGGCTTCAGGATCCCGCCCAACCCCGGCTCCCCATCGGACTCTGATGTTTTTTATCTGTGATGTTCGTGCTTCTATGTTGAGGAGTTTTTTTTTTTGTATAATAGAGTTACTCCCCGCTGGGTCTAACTCTGCCATGCCTTTTTTTTTACCTTACCCCCAATTATCCTATGTAACACCCTTTTCATCTATCTATTAAGGTAGCACGACTCATGTTGCGAATGACCGCAGTCACCAATTCTTGTCATGTGTCTTGCCCATGTATGTCTGATCTCTGAAATGTGTGCACTGAAACTCAATTTCGCTTCTCTGTATGTCTTGCACATGTGGTAGAAATGACAATAAAATGACTTTGAATAAAACTAAATACAATTTGTACATGGAAACTTTAGCTTCCACCAGAGGGCAGAAAACATGTTTAAGGTTCAATAAAGCAGCTTTTAGAGGAAAAAACGAATTTTATTAAAATTTTTAAAAGAAAGAGCTCTTACAAACTTAGAAATATGTGAAACAATTGTTGTTAAAGGGTTAAATTAACATGTTTAATGTTAAGATGTCGGTGACAAACTATAGCTTTCCAACATTTAATATTACAATTAAGTATGTAGTATAGTAAAAGTGGGAAATCAGAGCTTTGTTGTTTTATTATAGATCAAAGAGAAAACAACACAAATTGGATGCTGTGGTTGTGTTGGTGTTATATTTATAAGTCCCACCAATGTCAAGAGCAAGTCTACGCCAATAGATAGCAGCTCTCACGGCCACCTGAGCTAACGTTATAAAAAAATACCCCATGAGAAAATTATTCTGTAATATGTTCATTTATGTTACACAATCACAAACATCCCACTAAAACTGCCCTGATTTCATTATTTCTTTACTGATACCAGCTGTTCTCTTGGTCGTAGGTGATCCTCTGGTGTCTGCAGCTGAGTCTCCTCTGGTGGTGTCATCAGGAGCTCCCAGAAGAATGTGCCTTTGAAGAATTTTTCCTACCTCTGGGCTTCAGTTATTAATGTTTGTTTTATCAAATACATCTCAATTTATATATTTCCTGTTTTTGTTCATATCTATGAATGTATATAAACACAGTTGTTACGTGCCGTGCCCTTTTTCGGCCACAAGAAGGCCTCAGTGGCTTCTGCCTCGCCCGTCTCCCAGTGCCCAGCTGTCTGGAATCAGGGAGCATTTGTTAATGCACTCCTGTCCTCAGTCAGTGAGAAGGTCCAGGGTAGTGTTGACTGGGAACAGTTTTTGCTATTCTCTTCTCCTCGGTTTGCTCTTTTGATAAAACTCTGTTCGCTCGACAGTTTACGACATACTCGGATTTGGATTTAGGATTAGACCCTTTGGTAGTTTGACTTCGGACCGGCTTTTGACTTCGACCTCAGATCTCCCCTTTTGTATATATTTACAGTATATTCTCGGTTATTAAATTCCCACCCCCTTCTGGGGTGGTGCTTTTTGTTCTCCCGTTTTGTAAATAAGTTCTTTTTTTGTTTTTGTATATAGATTCCTTTTTAGTTTTGTAAATATTTGTTTTGTAATAAAAATTCTTGTTTTTTAAGCGACACAGCACTTTGTGTATTATTTAATCCACACTCTACTTTTATTACTTCCCTCCTCATCTCTTCTAGAGAGCCGGGGACGTAATAATGTGGGGGCTCATCCAGGATTATTTATTTACCACCATTTCCCGACATTTAGGTGTGTGTAAAAATATTAACCTTGTGTTGTGTCCCTTAGAGTCAGAACATGGCAACCTTTGACCTGCATGCGTTTGTGGCAGCTCCTTCGCGCCAGCTTCTGGAGAGTTGCCGCAAAGCCGATCTGCAGCAGGTGGCCGCCCACTTCAGTCTCCCTCTGCCGACGCAGTTAACAAAGGCTGCTCTACGACTTCTGGTGGTGGATTATTTGGAAACACAGGGACTCCTCCCTTCGCCATCCACTCCTGATGTGTCTCCACCGCCCTCGGATGAGGAACAGGGCCGGCTCGTCCAGAAGAGGGAGACCCTCGCTTCAGCTCCGCCTTCCTCCTCAGCTGACCGCTCGCCTCCAGCTTCCGTCTCGTCCGGAGCTAGTCCTCACAGCTCACCACTACCGGAGCTCGGCTAAAGCTGTGATTGGCTCGCTTGAAGATCAAAGCTGAGGAAAAGACTCTGGAAAGAACCCTTCGTCATGAAAGAGCTCAAAAGAATGGACACTGAGGTTCATCTTCAGGAAATCGCTCTACATATGAGGACTCTGGAAGCCGCTGTTGCCTCGAACCAGACGGCTGCCGACCGTCCTTTTCTTTTGTCTCCATCGCCGCATGAACTGTCCCGAGACGCCATGTCTCCTCCGGCTGCCGCTTCGTTGCCGCCCGCTTTCGATGTCTCCAAGTGTGTTTCCTTTCTTCCGCCCTTCCGGGAGACTGAGGTGGACGGCTATTTCCAAGCTTTCGAGCGGATTGCGATGACTCTTCAGTGGCCTCGTGTGGTTTGGTCGTTACTTTTTCAGTGCAGGCTCTCAGGTAAGGCCCTTCAGGTAATTTCGGCTCTGTCTCTAATGGACAGTTCTAATTATGAGTGTGTAAAAGCCGCCGTGTTAAATGCATATGAACTTGTTCCTGAGGCTTATCGTCAGCGCTTTCATTCTGAAAAACCTCGGCCTAACCAGACTTACGTTGAATATGCTCATGAGAAATCAGTCCTCTTTGAGAAATGGTGTTCTGCTTCAGGGGTAGACTCCTTAGCGGACCTGAAAGAGCTAATTATGGTGGAGGAGGTTAAAAGACACGTGCCTGAGAGGCTCGTTTTGTATCTGAATGAACAGAATGTCTCAACTCTCTCTGCTGCGGCCCTGTTAGCAGATGAGTTTGTGCTAACGCATCGGTCTTGGGAGTCTAGAGCTGACCCTGGTCGACGTAGGAGACCCTCTGATACCTCCTCTGACCCTAGTGACCTTCCGGAATGTTTTTATTGTCACGAAAAAGGTCATTTCATTCGTGATTGTTTTCATCTCCAGAGGAAAAACTGGAGAAATGGAAAACCACCTCCACCGAAGCCCGTAGCTGCTTGGGCTGTTGTCCCAAACAGGTTGGAAAAATGTGACACCCCTCACTCAAGCTTTAACCCATTTTTGTCAGTTGGGGTAGTGTCTTTGTTAGGCAGCCATATTAACCAGGAAGTGGTAATTTTGAGAGATACCGGAGCTGCTCAAACCCTGATTAAACGGAGTGTGTTACCGTTTTCTATAACCAGTCGGGCTGGTTCTGGTTCTTCTGTGTTGTTGCGGGGTATTGACATGGGTTCTGTTCCAGCGGAGGTGCATCATATTCACCTCACTTGTCTGCTGATTTCTGGTGACCTGAAAGTAGCCATTTCAGAGGAGTTATCGATCCAGGGAGTAGACCTGATTTTGGGAAATGATGCTGTTGGTGGATTAGTGTTACCTCCTCCTGAGCTTATCTCTCCTCCGGAAATCTGTGTCCTAACCTGTGCTCAGCTTAATAAAAACTCAGAAATTTCCCTTGGTGATTCAGTGTTCCCGCTGCTAGCTGATGACATCACCCGACCAGGTCCGGCTGTAAAAACGCCTGATCTGGCCTCTAGAGGTCCTCGAGTGGATTTATCTGTTTCTCGTAAATCGTTGGTTGATGTTCAGAAAACAGATCTAAGTCTGGCGTCCTGTTTTTCTCGAGGGGAACTTCTCTGTTGTGGCTCAACCTCTGATCAAAACGTTGAGTCCTCGCATACCTTTCTCATGGACCCCGGAATGTCAAACTGCTTTTGTGTCTCTGTGAAACCTCATTGGTTGTGCTCCTGTTTTGGTTGCTCCAAATCTCACCCGACCTTTCAAGCTGGAAGACGATGCCAGCCAAGAAGGTGCTGGAGCTGTCCTCATCCAGGAGGATGACACCGGCCTTGATCATCCATTTGCTGCTTCTCTTGGAAAGTCAACCGTGCACAACTGCTCTATTTCAGCCTTCAGGAAGGAAACTATAGCCCTGATAGGCTCTGCAACATGTTCCTGTCTGAGCTTAAACAATTCGTTGACGCTTATTATTATTTTCAGATCCCACCTACGAGGGAGCCTGATGTGTTGGGCCCTCCTGCTCCAGGAAGTCAACCTGGAGATTCGCCACGAGAAGGGCTCTGTCAACCTCATCACGACCGCTTCGTCCCGTAGTTTAAAACATGAGGCTCCCTTGTAGGTTTTTGTTTTCAGATGTTGGATCCTCCCAAAAAGGCTAGTGTTGTCTGCGCAAGCAGACATCTCGGGAACACTCCGCAGCGCTGGGGATTAGCGCAGCGTTATTTTTTGTGTTTAATCTGTCCGCCTTCTGTGATTATGGGGTAGTTTAGTTAGTTTTTTTTTTGTGTGTGTGTGTTTAGATAGCGGGAGACCTCGTTTCTTTTTAATAAACGTTGGCCCTTTTTGAGTTGTTTATTTTGTACATATTATATAGTTTTAATAAAGATAACATCACAATTTAAATAATTATTAACCTGTAATTTAATACAAAGGATTTAAAATCCAAAGAAAAGTACAAACTAGTTAGCTCTGGCTTTTTCTCTGTGCAAGAAAACCAAACTATATAAAAAGAAAACGCCTTCAAACTGTAATTAAGAGCAAAATGGAGTTAACGCAGCACCTAATCAATGCGAACAGGCTGTCGGCTTCACAATACGCTTAAAGTTAATGTGTATAACAACACATTCTGTCAAAGGAACAACTGTGATTGCAGGTCTCATAGTATGTCATCCGTTTAATAAAAGTATAAAAAAAATAACGCATCTAGTAGAGCAAGTGACTCTCCGAGACATGCTAATGGCTAGCCTCTCTGATGCTAACTCCAGCCTATCCATGCTAATGGTCCATCGAGGAGGTAGGAAATTCAGCTAGTGGCCAGCCTAGGCACGCTAATGGCTAGCCTCTCCAATGCTAACACCAGCCCATCCAGGCTAACACTAGCCGCTAATAGACAGCAGAGGAAGTGTGTGAACCAGTCAATGACCAGCCAAGGGCTGCTAGTCCCTAGTGTATCTAGTAATAACGCCGGTAAAGGTGCTATTCCTCAGTAAACAACGCCAGCCTCTCAGTTACCGGCGCCAGCTTATCATTAATCAGATCAGTAGTTTGCTTCGGAATTTAGATAGCCTCCTGCTGCTGGGCAGTAGTCTTAATTTTGGCCCCCATACCACACCATATGTGTGAGGACACAGTCATGCTGTCATAACCAGATGACAGGAGTTATCAGGTGATCAGCCAGGCTAATGATGAGATGCAGAAAGAAAAAAAATCCAGGACAGTGTACAATAACAATAATAATAATAATAATATGTGCTGTTGCTCACCTTATGTGCTCTTATAGAGTATTAACGTGTGCGTGCCTCATGCTGTAGCGTCCATATTTACCTGTGTCCTACAATAATGCAGGTTATTAGTTAAGTTACTTTTGATAGCAAAGAACAAAATATTTAATGTAAAAGTTATTTACCAGGTTAATCAGCTCACACGTCACCAAGTGTCACAGGGCCAGAATCAGTCACCTCCATAATGATGTCATGATGTAATCTAGCTCCAAGCTCACAGCAGCAACACATGTGTAGCAATAAGCTATGAAACAAAAACATAGATGATGTTAAAACTCAGACTGTAATAAAGATTGCATGATGATTAAAAACAACTCACCTTTACTACACCTGCAAGGCTTCATGTTAGTCTGGACCATTTGTAGCTGCAACAATCAGTCTGACAGCAGGTTTATTTTATTTATTAATTTCAAACATTTAAACATACAAAACACATTTAAAGGAGACATAATAAAAAACTCACTTATTAATCCCTTAATACAGTGTGTTTCACATTTTAAGCATCTATGGGTGAAAAAAGCCATATATTATGCTCTAGAGGTGCTATTTAGGTATTTTATGAAGTTTGGGTCATATTTGTCTACCCGTTCATTTTTTAAATTTGTCTATTACCTCTTTTGACTTTGTCGTCAGGATAACTGCCAAAAATGGTCCTGGACATCCAACTAACCACAGAGCCAGTCCGCCATTTTTTCATAATGCATTAGCATCCGACCTGCTAACGCTAGCACAATATGCTAGTAAAGTTAGCACCAAGATAAATGTGGATTCAGCCGATTTTCGTGAAATAAAACTTGATCAGGAAATTCTGATCAACGCCTTTTCTTTACACCAGATGATAACCTTCCACCCATCATAGCAGCAGAGAGCCTGTGTGTTTTACTCCGTGAGTGTGATGTCATCCTAGCATCCAGTAAATAAAGTCCCATATCAGCTCAAATGCAGTGTGACAAAGTCATTAAAGTGTGTCACAACAGTGGATTTAATACGAGTTTTAAAGAACAATCGCTATGAGAAGTGAGGTTAGTTTTTTGTCTCACTGCAGATATAAAAACTATCTCTGCATCAGTCAGATGCAGCTAAGCTCACTGACACTCGTCTGTATGAGCGCGAGTGTCGGAAAGCTGATAAAATCGCCTGTAAAATAATTAAAACAAAAGTAAAAATGCTCCTTTGCTTTTTAGAGTCCACATCCAGAAGGCTGGAGCCATGTTTCACTGACAGGCTGTGACTAAAGCCCTGATGAGCTCAGCTGGGACAAACTCTGGTCTGATGTTTAGGTAAGTGAAGATCTGGTTCTCCAAGGCCTTGAGATGCTAGTAAAAAATAATTTAGCCAGCTTGCTAATGTTACTTTCCTTCTCCTCTAAGGAACACAGAATGCTCAGATGTTGCAACTTCACGTCACCTACTGAGGAAGGAGACCCACCAGTAGAGACGGCGTCTGGACCAGACCAAAGTGAGTGATGATACTTGAGCCCTACACCTCAGCCACCCTCATCATTAAGAACACCTCAACCCCTGAATCACTCCTTCTGATGACAGCATTTGATGTTTCACTGGTTTAGTCTGTTTGGAAATGATTGAATTGTCGCGTGCCCGTCCCATTTACCGGTTCCTTTAAAACCCAGTTCCGTTAGAACTTATGAGACGGTGCATCCATCAGGGTTCGAGTGGGGGTGTCGGCGAGTTTAATTGTACTAGACCCGGGTTTGGACCACCTAATTAGAATCTTGTCTTTTATTTTAAAGGTGAAATGACTTGCACGAATAGCCAGCCCCAGAGTATTCCACTTCTTTTAAACTCGTTACCTTTTGGTTAAGATACTAGAGAGAAGTCTGGAGGCAAGCCAAGCCTCTCAGCAATTGTTTGGATTACCCGGAATTAATTGCGCCTCTAACAGCTTATGTGGGAGGTTGATAACTATAAAATGATTTATGCTAGTTGATCAGGCTATCATAAGTTTATCAATTTATTTATTAATCCAACCTTCCAGCTGTTAGAGACTTTTTCAACCTGCAATCAGAGCCAAAATAACCTCTAATATTCTGTTTTTATCGCCCTTAAGACAACTCGTTACTCGCAAGGAGGAATTAGTTCAAAATGATTAAATAAGAGTTAGTTTACACTAGCTCCTGTCTTCTCAGAATCTCCTCCAAAACAGCTTCCAAGTCTCTTCTTCCAAGAGTTCCCTTGCCCGATCTGAGCAGCATCCTTTTATATCATTCCTGAGACTGCTCTAAACAATGTAAGAGTCACAAGTCATTCTCTCCTGACAGTTTAGGTCAAGGGGTCATTTACCAAATACACTTTTTTAGCTCTATATAAGACATTTGGTATCATTTTCACTACATGCAGTATTCACATGAGGGCACAAAAGTTCATGTTGCACTCCTGGAAAGGGAGCACAGGCCATAAATCTTCATGTTGGTAGCAAATTGTAGATCTCCCTTCAGCATTCCTGAGAACTTCTGGGTCCAGATGGACTTTCTTCACTCCATTCCAGTACTTCTTTTCCCGCCAGAGGTGGAGTTAGGGGCGGGCCCATGGGTGGACCCATGGGTGGATCCAGAGAAGCCAGCCTGTCTTTTGACCCTTTGCCTAGTTCTGTCCTCACCAGCAAGTCCTGAACTATTGTCCTCTTGACCCTTGTGTGACCCTTGTCTCTGACCACTGTTTCTAAGCCTTGACCGGCTGCTGGGACTTGCAACAGAATTACATTATTTTCTGTAAACAACCATCTGATCTGGATGTGCACAGAATAACTTTTCCCAAATTCAGCAACAGCTAGCCTACAAAAACAGCTGCAGTATGCAGTGTCTGTATACGCTGCTCTCTA
This sequence comes from Nothobranchius furzeri, assembly GCF_043380555.1. NCBI lineage: Eukaryota > Metazoa > Chordata > Actinopteri > Cyprinodontiformes > Nothobranchiidae > Nothobranchius > Nothobranchius furzeri. The sequence goes on along the minus strand of NC_091750.1, from coordinate 42,223,789 downwards.
ATGTGATTCCTTTCATAAGGAATCATCTGTATAGTTGTAGCATCACTATTTTATTACATTTGCAGTAAAATATGAAGTCACTGAAGCAAAGTGAACTTGTAAACAAAGTACAAGATGAACCAAAACAACGCAAACGTCACTATAAACATGAAAGCTAAAGAACTAACTAACTTTCCTAAAGTTGCATGTAAACAAAATATGTCATTAAAGTTATTGTCTATCATTGCAGAATAGGGCAATGACATCATGGAACTGGTCTTTGGAAAAGTTTTCCCTGAAACATCTCTGTTTCTAGATGAGGTAGAGAAAGAAGAAAGAAGAAGAAAATATCTTTTCTGCAGCACCTCTCAAGATAGAAATCACGAGGCGCTTCACAAAAACAAAAAATGTAAGAATATAAAAAATAATTTAGAAAATGATTACAAATATATTTAAAATGAGCAAAAAAATAGACAATTGTGATTAAATAAATGTAAAGAATGAGAGAGTGAATAGTAAAGAGGGAAATCCGTGGATCCTGAGAAAGGTGGAATAGGTAGGGACAGCAGAAAAAGGAGAGGGTGATGAAGGTCACACCAAAACCAGCTTGAACAAGTGAGTCTTCAGCTGCTTCTTGAAGGAGTACACTGAGTCCACTGATCTCAGGCTCAGGGGGAGAGAGTTCCAGAGAGAATGATCAGTCACCTTTGGTCTTTAGCCTGGTGCGCTGCACAACCAGTAGGCTTTGATCACTGGACCTCAGTGACCTGCTGCGGGTGTAGGGACTAAGACGATCACCAATGCAAGATGGTGCTTGTCCATGTAAGGCCCTAAAGGCCAGAAGCAGGATCTTGAAATGAACCCTGAAGTTGACTGGCAGCCAGTGAAGCTGGAGGAAAAGCAGGGTGATGTGGGTGTGTTTGGAGGACTTGGTCAGAAGCCGAGCACAGGCATTCTGAACCACCTGTAGACGGTTCAGGGAGGTTCTGCTCAGACACGTGAAAAGAGAGTTACAGTAGTCTAAGCGTGAGGAGATGAAGGTGTGGATAACGGTCTCAAGTTCAGAGCGGGACAGAATGGGACTCAGCTTTGCAATGTTCCTGAGATGGAAGAAGGAAGAGTGTACTAGAAAACTGACATGAGAATCCAGGGTGAAAGCTGGGTCAAAGGTTACACCAAGATTCCTGACTGAGGGTTTGGTGGGAGAAGCAAGCTAACCAAGACAGCCTCTGACTTTGGGAACCAGCCTGGCTGGGGCACAGATGAGGATCTCAGTCTTATCTTCATTCAGCTGAAGAAAGCTCCCAGCCATCCAGGTTTTGATAGAGTCTAAGCAGGAGTGTAACAGCTGCAGCTTAGACATCTCATGGGGCTTAAAGGAGATGTACAGTTGGATGTCATCTGCATAGTTGGTAGGAGATTCCTTTGAAGGAGCTCAGGATGTGCTGAAGAGGAAGCAGATATAGGAGCAACAGTAGAGGCCCCAGCACAGAACCTTGTGGGACACCATGGGTGGGAGAGGTGGTGGAGGACCTAATCTTGGAGACGGCCACAGAGAAGGAACGCTCAGACAGATCAAATCAAATCAACTTTATTTTCATAGCACTTTTCATACAAAAAAATGCAACTCAAAGTGCTTCACAGATGCTGTCACAATCTGCCCCTGCCCTCCTGACTGTCTCTCTCCTGCCCTGATTAGTCCGTATTGTTCTCACCTGTCCCTCGTTAACCTGCCCATGTTATCCTAATTAGCCTTGTGTATTTATACCACCTGTTTTGCTCCTGTCCTTTGTCGGATCGTTGTATGTGCATGTCTCGTTTTGTCCTGTCGCTCCCGTTGCTATTAAATCCATTTTTATTTCATCTGTGCCTGCTCTTCTGCCTCCTGGAACTCACCACCACACTTGGTCCGCCATCTCCACCCACACAACATGACAGACCTGCTGCTTCTTGTCTGTCAGGAAGTCAGTGATCCACCTGCAGATGGGGTCAGGCACGCTCATCTGGGACAGTTTGTCTAGGAGGAGGTCTGAGAGGATTGTGTTGAAGGCAGAGCTGAAGTCCACTAAGAGGATCCTGGGGGAGGTACCCGGGGAGTCCAGATGCTGCAGGATGAAGTGTAGAGCTATGTTGATGGCATCAGCTACAGACCTGTTGGCTCTGTAGGCAAACTGCAGGGGGGCCAGGAGATAGGCTGTTAGGGTCTTGAGGTGGGGGAGGACCAGGTGCTCAAATGACTTCATGACCACAGATGTCAGAGCTACAGGAAACCCTCTTGGTTTCTGACATCATAACTTCTGTAGAAACTGGTGATGATAGCTTAAACATAAACCAGGAACAAGAAGCAGATATGTTGTTTCTGTGTAAATTCCTGTCCTCTGGGACAATGCTAGAATAACGTCTCCACTCATGATAAACACACACACCTCATTGCAGCTGCTTTGTAAAGTTACTTGTGAGGTAAATTGTAGTAGGCTATCCTTCATCCACCACAGAAGGGATAGCTACTTCATGCTCATGTACAAATGAGGTATGGTACATGCATACATCAGTATGAACATCAGGGCTTTTATTTTGCTAAATTGCACCTTTTCTAAACATTATTTACTTACTCTGTCAGAAGCCACGCACTGTAAATCCATTCAGTTGAAATGTTGCATGGTGTTAATGGCCAAGCTGTAATTTGCTGAGCTCCTTTAAGCAGGGGTTCAAACAAGAACCTGTTTGTCCTTAAAATAACATAAAGATGTGGTCTGATCATTTATTTGATGTTTCTTTTTCTTTATTGTTTTTCTGTTTGTCCTCAGGTGATTACAGCAGAGGAGTTGTTTATCACTCAGTAGCTCTGTACATAAAATCATTTTATCTCCTCCTACTCTCCGTCCCACCACGCCTGGTTCTGCTGCAGTGGGAAGGATGAGTAATAAAATGGAGAGACCAACTTGTCAGCATTAAAAGATTGTGTGTTTTGCCCCTCCAAAAGGAAGAGAGTGGTGTTTACAGGCTTGAGTGGGTGCTTGCTAGGCTGTAGCTGAGGCTGATTGCACTAGAGTACCCTGTCAACCAGTGATTTGTCATGTACTTTATCATCCTCGTCACTCTGCAGAGCGTTGTCGTGGGTAACGCTCCTGCCTGCCCCCTCCCCCCTTTGTGCTTTGAAGCCAGACAGTGAAGGAAATTTGTATTTACTTTGGGAGAGTTTAATTTGTTCCTCAAGGATAAAATGACCCTTCGCGGAGCCGGATCATGGGTTAGTTGAAGTGATATTTTCCGGTAATGGTAGTCGTACATCATAGCTGTCAGGCTAGGTTAGGAGGCGAGCACATTACAGCTCCATTTTAGCACTGCAGGCATCTGGGATTGTTTTCCATAACCAAGTATGACATGACTGCTCTGCAGAGTGCATTACATTTTTACTAGATTTTTCTCCTCCCTTGGCAACTTCTGTGGCTTTCCCTTCGGTCTCAGGTCTCTGTGCTGCCAGATTGATGGATACACCCCCACCCCAGTCCCAACAGACCTAGCCCAGGTGTCACAGACCTACACTGCCCCTTCTATCCCATAAACACCAAATCCCTGCTTCTTTTGGGGAACTCCAGAGTTCATCTCCCCCTCCCTGAATGACGATCACATGTTGCAGTGTTGCTCTCCCAGCTTCTAATTGATCTCTTTCTTTTCTCATCTGTCCTAATCGGCTCTCATTTTTGATTCCCGTCTCCTTGGCAGCAAGGTTAGCAGTGTAAATGCCACCTCTTGCCTTTGACAAATGGTCGACCCCCCCAGTCTGATAATCAGGAAGGCCTCAGAGGTGGATGAGCTGGAGGAGCTCATTAGGGCACCACAGAGAGAAATTAATGTGGAGATTCCAGGCGTTGGCAGCGAGCCACTCTGATGGGCCTTGGATGTGGGTGGGGTGGGAGTGGGGATGTAGGAGGATAGCGCGTAGCATGGATCCTGTCTGATGGATTACCAGGTTAGCAGGCAGGACCACGCACACCTGTCCTCCACTCTAAAACACTGACTCAGCAGTTTTAGTCCAAACCAGGTTCAGAGGGAGCTCACCTCTGAATGACAAATCCATAATTAAATGGAAACAAAACTGATTCATATAAGACAAAAAGTCAGCATGCACTTTACAGTTCACTTTGATCTGATTTACTCCCAAAGGTAGCCACTTCTCATTAGGTTTATAGTGAGATAAAAATAATGTAATAACAGTTGTTATAAAGCATGACTTTTGAGCAGTTTTTTATATTTACAAACACATAGATGAGCATTCTTTATTCAGTCCTTTATCTGAAAGTTACATCAAGTCAAGATGCCCATTTAGGTGTCATTACTAAAAACTTTAAAGCTCAGTCTGACCTTTGATCCCAGTCCTTGTGTTGTGACCAAGCCCCCACAATGCGGCTCAGAAAATGGTTTCAACCCGGAAGCAGTGGCGGTTCTACATGGAATTACTCCCTTGAGCCCCCCCCCCCCCCCCCACACACACACACACACACACTCACCTCGCATCCACACTTATGCACACAGTAACACAACTGTATTCATTTCTTAAAAAAAGACATGTTTTATTAGAACGAATACTGACCATCCATTTTTCTAAATTACACATATTTACATTAATTACCATTAAGTTATCAGAATTTAAAACTATATACATTATGTAAGGTTATGAAGTTCATGGTTTTCAACTCCATACAGCTGGCCCCTGGGCACAATAACACCGTGTAGAAAAACCAAGGTCGGGTTGTCCTCAGACTGTTTACATTCCAGGAGAAGAGTCCGAAGGAGAAGAAGAAGCTTTACTTAATCAAAGTACTTTATTGGTGATTAAAATTATTAAGCAAAACAGATGTTGATCAACAATAATCAAGTGAATGATCTGTGAAATAAATATGTCATGAATTATGTTTAATGAAACCAGGACTACGGTGCAGACATACTGATCCTCATCTCCATAGAAACGCATGACACATTGTTCCAACCAATCAGAGCTTTCGGCTGCCGCAGGAGAATCTGGTGTTGACTTCAAGTGTCCAATCTACTTTACTGAAACTTATCAACAATCCAGAGATATAAAACAAGGCAACGCCATTTTAAGTCAGTTCCATCTTGACTTCAGTTCAATTCACCATCATCCTAAAGACAAGCGCAGCCTGGCCGGATGCGTTTTCTTTAAACTAAGAACTGTGAAACGGGAGATTTTCGTCGTTTAACAACCAGACGACGTCCTTTCAAAATAAGAGCACCTGCTGACGCCGCTGAACGGTACCGGGCCGACCCTCCAGACGGGCTTTGAAACGTTGTGATCGCTGCACCGACAGCTTCACCGTACATCCGAGGTTTCCAGACCTGGCAATTCCTGATCTACTTGGGAGACCCCACTGGGTACGTACACGGCAAAATAGCGGCTCATGTCATCACTTTATAAGCCTCGTGATATCTAGTCATAACAAAGACGACCAGATTCGATTACGTCATCCTAGAGAATCTGAGCCAGACACACACACTCACACACACGCACCAACACAACATTTGAATCCATTCTCATCCATCACAGAGGTAGTCCTGGTAGATTGTTTAGAATTTATAATTCAGAAATTAAAGATTCTCAAACGATCCCATATCTCTCTCTTTTCTTGTCTCAAAGTCAATACAGAGTGTTTAATTAAACTCCCTGATGATAAAAACAGCCTATTCTTCTGTTTATAAAAGTGAACTACTAACAGTATATTAAAATACAACTTTGGTTAGTTACATCACTTTGATTCCGTTACATATGGCGAGCCAAGCTTGATATCTGCACAGTTTATTACACTTTGTGCCGAATTTGAGACATTTTGGGATTATCTGTGTCTGTGTGTTAGAGAAAAAGGAAAAGGCGAGCGCTTCCTCAGTCAGCTCTTAGAAAGGGGGGTGCACATTCACCACCCTCCAACGGGAGGCGCTGTTTCATCAAAACACCTTAAGTGCTGACGTGTGCTGGTGGCCATTTTGAGGCCTACATCTAAGGGTAAACATTTCTCCTGTTTTATTGCATTGGAACCGTCTGTTTATTGTTTGTCGTGGTGTTTGTGACACTGTGTGCGTCCATTTGTGTAATCGGAGACTGAAGACTCCGTCGGAAATTTATTTCCATTCGATGAGCGCAGGATTCGCGCTGTTCTTAGTCGGAATTCTCGTTAGCACCTGCCGTTGCTTGACTGCTCGGTGAACGCTGTCAGCCGAGAACACCCGCAGAGCGGTACTGAATCCAGATTGCGTACACTTATGAGACCCTTTCAATCACGGAGCGAGAGGCCCGTTGGTTGATCGAGGCAATTTTGAGACCCTGGTTGCAACAGGGCGTTCGCTAGCATTAGCCGACGAGCTAACTAGCCACTCTTCTCGGTGAGAAGGCTCGGGAACGCGTCCCGCGCAGCTTTCTAGCCGTTCCGACGCAGCGGAACTGTGTCCTTTAATCCGCTAAACCTTCCGGTACGGAGTACTTTAAGGTAACGTTAGCGGCGGTTCTGAAACACGCTGCAGTGTTCAGAAACGTGTGATTGCTACAGGAATCCAAGCCGGGTGTCGGACGACGCATGCGCGGCGGTCCGCCATCTTGGGTGCCCGACACGTAGCTCGACCCGCCATCTTGGGCAGGTCAAATGACAATGATATTTTTGGCATTATTGAACAATTTTGCCCAAAATAATCATTCACCAGCCAAACTTCCCTGTGACTACTTCTTTTAAAAAATCTACAGGTAAGGTTGTTTCTAAATAAACATCTAATTAGAAGGCAAATTTAAAGAGTAAATTGGTAAATAAAACAAGAAAAGACTATTTGATATTTTGGAAAATGGACTCAGAGGTAACGATGCAATTATCATCTCAACTTCAGGCGATGCAAAACACTTTCCTTCCAATGATGACTAACATGATGAACATGATCTGCAACCTTCAGAAAGACGTCGAGGGCGTCAAACAATTCATGCGTGATTCTCAGGCGACACGGGCGGCAGCTCCGGGTTTGCCTGAGAAGCCACAAAATGAGACTGGGATGCTGCAGGTTGATGTTTTCACAGGTTCTGATTCACAGGAAAACAACAACACCTCAAAGGAAGGAGACAACACCTCTCCGGTCGTTCCATCTGTGGCGATGTTAGGCGATGAACCCGCAGATGACGACCGCAGTACCACTACTACCACCGCCGTAACTGAGAAAATTTTGCTTGCACCTCTGGTCGTGAGAAAGGGATCTAATAGGCCCGCAGTGGAGGTAACTGTTAATCAGAGACATCGCTGTGTCGCATTATTAGACACAGGAGCGGACATCTCGCTCATCAGCGGAGCTCTTTACAGCAGCATGTGCGAACAAAGGGGGGAGGACATCTCAACCCCCACACTCATTTCCGGCCCAAAGGATTTTGACGAGTTCTATGGCGCTCCCTCGCCCGCGGCTGCGACGACTGAGGTCAACATCTCGATAGGAGGCATGTCCTTTAAACACCTCGTGTACATCACCGAGGAGATGCCGATGCCCATGCTCTTAGGGTTGGACTGTCTCCAACGCCTTGACGCTAGACTCAGCGGTGCGTCCGGACAACTGTTTGCACGTGTGCGGAAGCCAAAGCCGTACAAACCGTGGCCTGACACAGGCGGACGCCCTTCGGTGGCATGTCTTTCGCGGGGGGACGCGATTTCGACCTCACCACCACTCTCGAAGCCACCGGGTAGACCCCCGGAACTTCTGTTACAGATTGAGAAGGTCATAGACCACTTCTACGACCAGAACCTGCGAACTCACCTGCTTGCAGCATTCTCGTTCGCACAGGCATCTCTGGGAAAGTCAGCTGAAGGCAGAAAAACTTATTATGATAAGAAAGCCTCACATCCCGAACTCGATGTAGGTGACCAGGCCTGGTACTACATTTTCGCTCCCGAAACAGGTAACAACGCTGCGACCTCGGGGAAGCTGGCTAAGAAACTTTTGCCCAGATGGTCGGGTCCATACCTGATTACAGATAAGATCTCTCCGGTCGTGTATCAGATCAAGATCGCCAACAAAAACAAGGCGCCCGTCTACAAATGGGTACACAGGGACCATATCAAACTGCACAAGGGTCCCACAGATTTGGCCGATACCAACAACAACAATCCACCGACTTCAAAAGGGGGGTGATAAATACGTCCCGTTGGTTCCACAGATTTCTATCTCTGATTACACAAATTTGTTTGTTGTGAGTGTACATGGTTGTCTTTCCTGTTATACGTCACGTGCAGACTTAAGGTGTGTTGAGACGGACGTGCTGTGGGCTCCTGGAGTCAGGTAAAAGGCCAGGTAACAGTGAGTGGGTTAGGTCACATAGTACTGTTGTCCAAAATTTTGTTTTTTTTTAATCTTTACTAATCACCATTCCTTAGGGGTACATTAACATGAACATGATTACTAACCACTGATTTACATTTTAGTACTGATTTACATTTCTGTTTTTTTATAGTACCTTTGATCAGTTGATTTTTACAGTGAATATTATGTTTGTGATTATAAATTCTTTGATTTATCCTACGGGGCTATAACCAATTTTGCCCCTGTCCTGACACAAGTATTTACAGTGAGGATTCACTGATACCGGTTAGGGTTTCTTTCATTTTTCTGCTTCTCGCATCATCCCTTTTTGCATCTTACACGGTCAGGGCTGCATCCATTTCTTCACTTAATGGGTAATTACACTTAAAACTAACACATAGTACAAAAGGCACTCAAAGAGTTAGGTTTTTATTATTTTTATTTCTTTGATGACATGAAATGCACTTTTGTCGTGTCTACATTGAAGTGCCTACACTGTGCTCTCTCTCCTCTGTTGAGCGTGTGAGGATCCTGCGTCCAGGGGGTGGATCCGTGACTCGTCATCTGCATCGACTACTCCTGGGGGTTCTCCGGCTCGTTGGCCTTGGACGACTGTGGTTCCGGCTTGGCTGCTGGGACGCCTCATTCGTTGGGTTTACTGTCACCCGCTCTTCCCTTTTTGTGGATTACGATAAGTACTCTTTCAAAGTTCAATTTTTATTTGGAATATTGCCCTGCCTGCGGATACAACAATCGATTTTTAATTGGAATACTACCCTGTTCGTGGATACGTTCAAGATTTGCTCCTGCTTTGCTTTATTGCCCGTGAGGATATGAAGTTGCTGTTGCTTCGTTTATGGCTTCCATGGGGAATAATTAATAACCTGCTGACTTGTGTTCTTCCTGAGGAGTATGCGAGACTGTTCTCCGGCGTGGGGTTCGTACCTCACCACAGATGGCTGTTCCCTTGGGATCGCATCCGGTTCTGTTGTCAAGATTCTTCATAACTTGGGTTGGTTCAACGACCAAGTGGTCTCTTGAAGGACCACATTGACCTTGAAAAGGGGGGATATGTAAGGTTATGAAGTTCATGGTTTTCAACTCCATACAGCTGGCCCCTGGGCACAATAACACCGTGTAGAAAAACCAAGGTCGGGTTGTCCTCAGACTGTTTACATTCCAGGAGAAGAGTCCGAAGGAGAAGAAGAAGCTTTACTTAATCAAAGTACTTTATTTGTGATTAAAATTATTAAGCAAAACAGATGTTGATCAACAATAATCAAGTGAATGATCTGTGAAATAAATATGTCATGAATTATGTTTAATGAAACCAGGACTACGGTGCAGACATACTGATCCTCATCTCCATAGAAACGCATGACACATTGTTCCAACCAATCAGAGCTTTCGGCTGCCGCAGGAGAATCTGGTGTTGACTTCAAGTGTCCAATCTACTTTACTGAAACTTATCAACAATCCAGAGATATAAAACAAGGCAACGCCATTTTAAGTCAGTTCCATCTTGACTTCAGTTCTATTCACCATCATCCTAAAGACAAGCGCAGCCTGGCCGGATGCGTTTTCTTTAAACTAAGAACTGTGAAACGGGAGATTTTCGTCGTTTAACAACCAGACGACGTCCTTTCAAAATAAGAGCACCTGCTGACGCCGCTGAACGGTACCGGGCCGACCCTCCAGACGGGCTTTGAAACGTTGTGATCGCTGCACCGACAGCTCCACCGTACATCCGAGGTTTCCAGACCTGGCAATTCCTGATCTACTTGGGAGACCCCACTGGGTACGTACACGGCAAAATAGCGGCTCATGTCATCACTTTATAAGCCTCGTGATATCTAGTCATAACAAAGACGACCAGATTCGATTACGTCATCCTAGAGAATCTGAGCCAGACACACACACTCACACACACGCACCAACACAACATCCGAATCCATTCTCATCCATCACAGAGGTAGTCCTGGTAGATTGTTTAGAATTTATAATTCAGAAATTAAAGATTCTCAAACGATCCCATATCTCTCTCTTTTCTTGTCTCAAAGTCAATACAGAGTGTTTAATTAAACTCCCTGATGATAAAAACAGCCTATTCTTCTGTTTATAAAAGTGAACTACTAACAGTATATTAAAATACAACTTTGGTTAGTTACATCACTTTGATTCCGTTACAATTATGTATGCAAATGTATCAAAAATATATAGAATCAAATATACAAAAAAATATAAAGAATAATATATGAACAGAATATATAAAAAATATTCTAAATAACAAAAATCCTTCATCACACATAAAAAACCTAAACTAATCACTATAGCATTGCACTTAGAACAGAAAGCACAAACTAAAACCTAACCTTCCTGGCCTTCCTTGATGCAAAGCCATCTATAATGTCATCATATGAAATGTGCTCCCCTACTGAGTGATTGATACTGATGACGGCCAGGTTAGTGAGTCGCTCCTGAGACATGGTTGACCTCAGGTAGGACTTGATCAACTTCAGTTTTGAAAAGCTCCTCTCTGCTTGAGCCACAGTGACTGGTAGAGTAAGAGCAATCCTGAGAGCAGTCCAAAAGTTGGGGTAGATCTCTGCTAAATCTTTACCATGGATGAAAGTGATAAGCTCGATGAGGCCCATGGTTGTTGATGGCAGTTTAGGGAAGTTTTTGATTTCTTGCACAAGCTCTCTACCATCGAAATCAGAGTTCCCATCAAAGTGCAGTGTGGTGATCAGTTCCTCACATTGCTCTGTCAGCTCCTTATCTGCAAGGCTTGGAAAATTGGCCAAAACCCCTAATTTGTTTTGTACAATTTCCAGTGTGGAAAATCTCTCCTTGATGGCTGATGTGGCTGCATCAGCAACAACATTAAAGAATCCAACCTTCAACTTTTTAAGGGCATCACTGAAAGGCTCATCATGTGATTCATATGAAAAAGGGCACTTTGTGGACCTCAACCTTTTTTGTTTCAAAACAGCCTCCACATTCATTTTCCACCCGTTTCTCCCCGCAGCTCGGCGCATCTCTGTCTATCGCGGCTTCTGTGTGCTGCGCAGGCTGACGGCTTGTGGAGCTCTGGGATGGAAACCTTTCCACCCGGTTGTCCCCAACGGCAGCTCTGCGCATCTCAGATCGCAGCGGCGCTTGTCTGCTGTGCGGCTGCCAGCTTGTGGAGGTCTTGGAGAAACTGATGTTTCTGGGTCTGTCTCCTTCAAACGCTCCTCTGGTCATTCCTATTTAGAGCATCATCCCTGCCTGTCATATCCTGGGTCCAGGGCAGCAGCAGAACTGTCACAGGTGTTTGATTTAGTTTATTTATTAGAATAGACTTTATTAATCCCACAGTGGGGACATTCACTCGCTACAGCAGCACATTCACCTAGAGAAAAGCCAAAAGGAAAATAATAAGATTACAGGTAGCACAAAGGCAGTACGCTATTATTGTATTATTCAACCACTTGTAGCGTGGTTAACTATATACTAGGATTTAACACTGTTTGCTTCAGTTTGGTTAGATCCTGAGAAAAGATCGGACATCAGCATATGAACTTATATTATGCACAAATATCTAGGATATTCTTAGGTGTGTTCTTGCTGTGTCGTGGTAATTCCATGTTGTCGTTCTTTTTAAAACACAGAAACAGTTTTGTTTACCTGTTTTGTCGCTACGTTTCGCCGGCGGCCGCAGGCTTCTTCAGGCTGACGCTGATGGTGGCGCATCACTTCCTTCTCCGTTTATCCGTGGGCAGCAGAGGACGTTGTCGCCCTCTACTGCCCGCTTTCCCCTCTCCGACGATGCAGTCCCATGCGTGGTCCAGCGTGTAAACTCCGTCGTCCCTGTTCATGGTCCCACATCCACGTCTCCTTATCTCGATTGCTTCTTTAATCCATCTTTTGTATTTCTGTTGTTCAATGTTTATGATCCTTGTGTTGTCCTAGTCCATTACATGGTTTTCTCTTATGCAGTGATCTGTTACGGCTGACTTCTTTATTGTGCTTTCTGCTTCTTCTTTTGCTGCTCTTGTGTGCTTTCGACTTGCCTCTTTCTCGCACTCTTTTCTATGTTCTATTGTTCGTGTGTTGAGTTGGCGTCCTGTTTCTCCTATCTATGTTTTATTGTAGAGTTTGCATGGGATTTTATAAATGACTCCACATTTAAGTCCAGCTGGTATTTTGTCTTTTGGGTGCACTAGTCTGTTTCTAACTGTTGTGCATGGTTTTGTTGGTGTGTTTATGTTGTGTTTTTTCATTGTTGCTCTTAATTTTTCTGTTATGCCTCTGATGTATGGTAGGGTTATCACTGGTTTTGGTTCTTGTCTTTCTGGATTTCTGGTTCTTTGCTTAGGTTGTTCTTTTCCCATCTGAACATCTGAGCTGGACACTGCTCAGCGCAGCTCACTGTCAGCGCATACGTATGGTGCACAGCGAGCTGAAGATGTGGAAAGGGGCTTGGAGCGCGTCGCAGAACCAGAGCGCATGCAGCAAGATTCCTCCGACTGAAGCGAGACTTGTCACTTAGAAAATGTTCCCTGATTATGAAACTTTGGCTGAATAGTGCTTGTTCCTGTCTCCAATGTGGTGACACATCCAGGAGCCTGTCTGAGGAGAATCCCAGAATCTCACATCCTCGTCACTCCAGAAAGCTCCTATAGAGACGGCTGATTACGCACAAGCAGGTGACCCGTCAAAACCCGGTCTCACAGTAAGACCGGGTTGGAACTGTTCAGGTTTACGCAGACAATCTTTACATTTAGAATTGGCATGCAGATGTAAAATTAATGCAGTAAAATATAAAGCACTTTATTTAAATATCCATTCATTATTTTACAAGCACAGAGCCGCATCAGATGGATGGAAGAGCCGCATGCGGCTCCAGAGCCGGTTGCCGACCCCCGCCCTAACCATAACTCTGTAACAAACACTAAAATCATTCCACACAGAGTAATTTCATAAATTATAATAGAGCTAAACATACATATTTGGTGACTGAGTGGTTATGGTTAGAGTAGGCGTCAGGGTGAGGGTTTTTTGTTTGTGAGGGGGGAACTGAAAACAGAACAACGGCGCCCGACACAGGGGAAACAAGTTCTGGTGGGAATAACTACATGTGCATGGCACTGTGGGTTGCTGGCCCCTAATTCTAAAACTAAATTATAAACTCGCTGAAGAATAATTCTCCATTCACATCCCTCCTGAATAAATCCCACTTCTTCTCGTTGTTAGCTTGGACAATACAGAAGTTGCTGTTTTTCAGCTAAGATGGAGGGCTGCTGGGTGGAAGAGTGTACTGGGCCCATTGTGTGTGCAGAACATTTGGGGTCATGTTAGGCCATTGGATTTGTGGCTGATCAAAAGCAAGCAGCACCCTGGCTCCTCTGGTGTCTGTCCTCATCTCTATTTATGAGGCAGCGTTGCCAGTTACCAGTCTTTAATAATGCATGCAGTGACACCTTGGGTTCAAACCACTGTCTCTGAAAACAGGCCCCTTACGGTGAAAAAAAGAAAAGAAATAATAATAATGTGTGTTGTTAGGCTGGAAGCCTTTCACAGCCACCTATGAGTTTTATTCTTCCCAAAATCCCACCTCATCCCTCACCATTCCTTTCGGCACATTCCCTGCTGAGAGAGGTCCATTTTTTCTCATCAGATGTCAGTCAAGACCCACCTCACTTAAACAAACCCTCTGCCCCTTCATCGCCATTTGTCAAGCTGCTAACTTCTGCAGGCATCCTGAATTTCTGCTCCCACAATATGTATTTATTGACACAGTTGCATTAGTATTTCACCTTTTATTTACTAGCAGACAGAAACAAACACACTGCACTTTGAGCTGGGGTCTTTACCCAGACACATGCAGATCTCTGCACAGTTCCTGTCTTATTTTGTTTTTTTGCTTTCCAGAAATATATTAAACTTAGCTAAAACCTGTAGTGCAGCTTTGCAGCAATATACTTGGAATTATAATCAAGTCATAAACAGAGGCAATATTCTGCTGTAGATTGGAGCTCAGGGTCACTACAGCACCTCCTAAATCTAGCAATAATGGCGAGTTCCAGGACCCACAACAGCCCTAACCATATCAGCGTCTCTGAAGAGAGTCTGCATGCTCTTCTGGGCTTAGACCGGTTTCCTAACCCCTCCCTCATACAACCTTTTCAGTGCAGCCACCTCCGCTGCGCTGCTCGTTAGAGCCAGTGTAATTAGGTGGCTGAGCTTGTTGCAAGTAGCCCAGGTCACAGAGGCATGTCCAACCCTTGTCCTGATTGCTCCTCCGAGTATTATTGACAAAACACAAGGAGCACTGCGTGTTGAGCTCTAATTATGTGTACATGACATAGATGGCCCTGGGGAAATTAAATGAAATTCCCCATTCTGATGGGACTTCCACTCATGGGATTCATTCAGTTTCTTATTAAGCTCGGCCATTGTTTACCTTTACGAGGTTGTTGTGCGGAGCTAGGCACCAACTAAATGCTTTTGTGTCTCTCTTTTCAGTGTGGCAATACATCAGTGGCCCGTGGTGTAAAATTGCCTGTCAATTTTGATCTAAACTGAAATGAGTGTAAGCAGTAAAGCTTCCAATAAATGTAACTAATGCTTGCTAATATTTTAAACACAGCATGTGAAATGGAGAACCTGTGTGGTGCTTAGCAGGGACACACCCAAACACTGCTGCTCTGACTCCCCTGGGCCAGATTCTGGACAAGTATTGATCATCTCCTGCTCGTGCAAACGAAGTGATAAGGGGTCTCACCCAGATTACACAAGGCTTAAGTGGCACTGAGAAAGCTTATGAAGATGAATGAATTAATGAGGCCGGCTGACAGATTCTTAAGAAGCATTGTAATAAGGGATACATCATACAGCTACCATTTTGCCTCTGAGTGATTTTAAATTAAAATGCAGGGATATTCCAGACCTCCCAGGAATGGCTGTGGCTTTCCCATATTTATATTTCTCTATCATTAAAACACAGAAGTGAGTAATGTAGAAAAGCCTACGTGTGCAGGAAATACCCCATTCCGGGGGGGGGGGGGAAGCATCCAACCCCATTAAAACATTGAAACTGCTATAGGTCAGGTTAAGTTAGTAGAAGCAGGTTATGTTGTTCATAGACCGAGACACTTATGGTTAAAAGCTTGTATCTGTGGCTCCAACTAGCAGCATACAGTAATCCCAGTTCCTCCTTTGTGTTACTGGACCTTCTTCTATCTAGTGTTCATGGTAATGTTTTCACAAGCAGACACCAAAGCCTCCTTCATCAACCCAGAAGTAGTCATGAAAATGTCTCATTGACGGATCACCACAATGCCTTGCCCTCAGGTCAATTAGGCATGAGCCTGTATGAACTGGTTTCACCCAGGCCTCCATGCCCCGTGGCGACTCAGTCAGCTCTCAGCAGCAAGCACACTTTCTGAAAAAAAAAAACAAAAAAAACAGCATTACGAGAATAACAGGCAGAAGATGCAGATGTGTGAGCTGCTGCAATTCAAGGCCAGAGAAAAGATGGTGACGTGTCTTGAATAGCAAGTGGAGGTGAGTCATACTGACATAGCTGGGCCTAATGACATTTCTGCTTGGAAAGGCTACAGCCAGAGGAGGAAGATGGAATGTCAACATGCACACTAATGTGTGGATGACATTTGGTATTAGCTGTCATACGCCAGCTACAGCAATGTGATTTACATCTACAGTTGTGGCCACGACGCCAATTTACTGATGTTAATAAGAGCCAGGCATCATGTTGTCTAGATCTCTGTTTTCTGAGCCCTCCCACATTTTCATACAAAGAAATGTGGCACGAGAGTCTACAAAGCCCTGAGTCTCATGGAGTCATAGGCATGCTCTTCTCAACGTCACAGCAGAAGACATACCCTTTGGGTGGTGAGATAGCTCATTACCTATGAGCGACCTTCCATCTGCACTCATGGCTCCTCTGGGAGCTCTAATGATTAAGATGGAAATCTCACAAACCATTACTAGGAGACAGCGCAGGGCTCACTGCAGACACACTAATGGACTCATTTGTAATTGGGAGGGAAATGACTCAGAGCTAGCAGCAGCTTTGTTTGATAGAGCATGTGGGAGCACATTCTAGATGTGACATATGAGATGGGTTAGTTGTTTGTGAGCTAAACCCGTGCTTCCATCATCAGACACAAAAACAAATAACGAACCCCTGAGAGTTCCACTGGAACTTTACTCTTGAACCAGCACCTTGCTGGGCAATAACTGTTATAGATGATGCTTTGTAAAAAGGTTTTTATGTAACAAGGTCAGGAGGCATCAATGCAAACCTGATTTGGTGTCTCAAAGGTGATTTTCATGACTTGCAATCTCTGACTTATAAAGCCAGCTTAAGACCATAATTCTTAATATTTCCTGAGGAAATTTATCCTGGAAAAATTATGACAGTTTTAACGAGTTGATAATTGTAATTTTTAAAATTAACAAGTGAAATAAGTGAGCTTTAAAAAAAAATCAACATCAATAAATAACAGGAAATTGACCTAGTTTCAACCCCCGACATAAAAATTTGGACGAGGCCTGCCCATTGTTCCACGGGGGCAGGTTGAAGCCAAAAATGGGACGTTCCCAACACAGATTTTTTGACCATGTCGCACACCTCATCATGCCCAGACAATCCAAAAATGGGAAAAGAGGAGGAGCTGTTACGTTTGGTACAGGGTTGGAGCAATGAACCTACTACTAGCTAACTTAGCTAACCCAAGAAGATAAGAAGGGCTCGGGGGACCGGGGTAGACCACCTGTATGGCTCCCATGAGGGGCTGCAGTCATTCTGGTCACCTTTGGAGATTTAATATGGACTGGATCTGTTAAATGAGAAGCAGAGCCTCAGACTGCTGCGCTCGTAACCGAGTGCCATGGCCTTTTACATCAGCTCTTGCTCCATGAGCGGAGATCAGCGGGACATTAGCTACATCTACATATGGTCTACATACGGTCTACAAGATGGCGCCCATGAGTGGTTGTCCGTTTGCTAGGCTCCTGATCTTTTTTGGTTATTTGGTGTTTTTTATTGTTTCTTCTTTATCTGGTGCGGAGTCCCTGCTAACATATGATCGAGACTTACTGTTGTTGAGCAGGTCCGCGATGATCAACCTCCAGAACTCTGACACCGCCTCTGGAACCTGGCGTTAACCCAGGTCTTGGCCCTCTGTTACCTGTCGGCCTGCCGCTGCCCAGGAGGCCATGGAAGAGGAAACGGGGGAAGGGAGCCGGCTTCTTCATTCAGCTTCGAAAGATCCTGAGAGGCAAAGCTCTGCCTGATCGCTGCTCTGCGGCTGTGTTGTGGCGGATTCAACAGAAACTTAACGGAGTTGGGCTGATCTCGCTGCTAAATGGAGCCCCTGATGCGGGATGCTACCTGAAGGTGTGGGAGACAAAGAACCTCCACGGGAGTAGCCTGGAGTCGCTACATAGCTTAGCCCGCCAGCCGCCCGCCATTATTGAGCCCGCGGCACACACATCGACAGATTTCTCCGCGAAAATGATGTTGATTAGCGCGCGCTCCATCGCCAATAAGTCTCACATCCTCAACGATCTGTTCCGGACCAAAAAATTAAACTTTTTGTGGATTTCTGAGTCGTGGCAGCGTGAAAATGACGTCACTCATCTCCGTGAGCTCTGTCCTCAAGACTGCTCTTTCTTCTCTGCTCCACGAACCACAGGCCGCGGTGGAGGAACAGCTGTTATCTTTAAGAAACACTTTTTGTGTCAAATTATGTCCTCAAACTCCAACAGCTCATTCGAGATGATCATGATTAAAATTGGTCGAGTTCAACCAGTTTATGGAATTCCGGTCTATCGCCCACCTGGATCTACTTCATTCTTCCTGTCTGACTTTCAGGATCTCCTATCTTCAACTATTAAACTAGACAGGATAATGATTGTTGGAGATTTCAACATCCATGCTGAGGATCTATCTAACGGCTCTACCAGGGAGTTCCTAAACATGATGAACTCTTTTAACTTCTCTCAACACGTGTCTGGTCCCACTCACAGAGCAGGCCACACCCTGGATCTGGTGTTTTCCTACGGACTTCTTGTTGATAAGCTGCAGATACATGATGTTGTTTTCAGTGACCATAAGTCAGTTTCTTTTCATATCAACCTAAATTCTGAATCTCTTTTACCAGTCTCTGCTAAGCAAAGACGTATTATCAACAGTTCTACCATTTTAAATTTCTCCTCCCTCTTTGACTTTGTACCTCCGTCTTCTGATGACGTAGAGCTCCTTACTAACTCATTTAATGATCACTGCCTCAAAATTCTAGATCAGGTCGCCCCTTACAAAACCAGCCGCAGTTCCACTGCCTCCAGTTCTCCCTGGCTGAACAACCAGATTCTTGAACTTAGACGCTCCTATAGAAAAGCGGAACGACGGTGGAGGAGGACAGGTCTGGTTGTTCATCGCGAATATTGTTGGAGTACGGGTCCCTTGTCTATTTAGGTGAAGCCCATCCACTCCAGACAGGTGTCTCCTGCCCCAGAAAATGTTAAAATTGTCTATAAAACTAACATTATGGATCACGGTGGCAGAGGAGACCCAAGTGTTTAATGACAAAAGTCTGCTAAAATGGCCAATTCCTCTGCCCATGGTGGGAGTGGGGCCAGAGATAAAACAGACAGGTGCATGGTTCTTAAAAGACTAAAAAGGTGAATAAGATACAAACAAATTAAAGTTTGTATTTATTCCTGATGGGAACCTCTCCTCTGTCTTGCCCTCGCAACCTGACTTATTTGGTTCTTTTGCACTTCTACAGCCTGAACTCGCAACAAATTATAATTTATTTTCCAGGTGGAATGCAGGGAATCCCTTCACGTGCTGAGGACATAGCGTGACCAAATATGGTTAATTGAGGGCATTTCTATATATAGTCAATTCAAGTCAAAGTTTATTTGTATAGCAAATGTAAATGGCAATGGTCGTTACCCCAAAATGCTGAACATTGGCAGAAAATATTAAAATGAATATCATAAAAGCTAAATAAAAATTTAAAAGTTTAAATCACAAACAACCAAGATGAAATGCATAAATTACAAATTTAGGACATAAGTTCTGCTCGTAAAATAAATTGATTAATTTAAAAGGATTAAAAACCAAAAATAAAAGGAATAAAAAGAAGAAAGCCAGAAAAAACAGCCACAAGTCATTGCTGAAATGCCACAGCACAAAACTGTGTTTTTACTTTAAAAGAGAACAAGGAATCAGCTGTCTTCACATCCAAGGGAAGACTATTCCACAGGACAGGAGCAATTGCAGAGAAGGCTCTAGCACCCTTAGTTTTTAAGCTAAATCTGCGTGTCACTAATAGGTGGAGATCTGCTAATCTAAGCCTCCTGGACTGGACATACGGCTCAATCAGGTCACACAGATAAGAGAGAGCTAAACCATGCAAACATTTAAAAACTAGCCGCAATATATTGAAGTCACTCCTAAACTTAACAGGAAGCCAGTGAAGATCTCCCAGTACAGGGGTGATATGATCATATTTTCTTGCTTTTCTGAGAAGGTGTGCTGCCCCATTTTGAATATTCTGTAGGCAACCTAGCACTGACTGAAGCAGGCCAGCGTATAGCACATTACAATAGTCCAGCCTTGATGTAATCATGACATGGATAAAAGAAGCAAAAACAAAAGAGACAGCCACTATTAACTGGTATCGACATGAACACCTGCAGGTCATCTGCATATAAATAAAACTGAATCCCATATTTTCTAAAAACATCCCCTAATACCATACCATACCATCTTTATTTATAAAGCACATTTAAAAACGGCATGGCAGCTGACCAAAGTGCCGTACAGAATAAAAAGTAAAAACACAATATAAAACAATACACGGTCAACGATAAAATGCACAACAAGGCAGATAATTAAAGTAAATAAAAATACACATAATAAAATAATAAAAGTCAGGGATTTAAAAATGCCTGGTCGTAAAAATGAGCCTTCAGCAGCAATTTGAACCGGAGGAGAGATGGTGCCAGCCTCACCGAAAGAGGAAGTGCATTCCATAGTGTCGGAGCAGCATAGACAAAAGCACGCTGCCCCCGCGTTTTGTATTTCCTTAATGGAACACGAAGCAGCAGGCAGTCAGCAGACCTCAACGCCCGGTTTGGCACATATCTAGTGATAAGATCCGACAGGTAATCCGGTGCTAGACCGTTCAGGGCCTTAAAAACAAAAATCAGGATTTTAAATTTGACCCTAAAGTTTTCGGGTAGCCAGTGGAGCTGCGCCAGTACAGGTGTGATATGTTCTCTCCTAGGAGTGTTTGTTAAAAACCTGGCTGCCGCGTTTTGTATGACCTGAAGCCTGTTAAGAGCGGAGGCAGGTAAACCAATTAAAATGGAATTTGCATAATCCAGTCGAGAGATGATAAAAGCATGGATTACGGATTCCAGGTGTGCTCGTTTCAGGATCGGTTTTAAGCGGACTAGTCTGCGCAGCTGATAAAAACACGATCTGACCACTGCATTAATCTGAGGGCCCATGGAAAACTGTGTATCAAATTTCACCCCAAGGTTGGTAACACACTGCTTGAGGTCAAAAGGGAGAGTGGCCAAATCAGAAGATACTTGTGTTGTTTGGTTAGGGGTCATCAGGAGTGCCTCAGACTTAGAATCATTTAGCTTAAGGAAATTATTAGCAAGCCAAACCCTCACTTCAGCCAAACATTGGTCCAGAAGAGAGATGGAGTCTGGTTTTTTCAAAGCCAGGTAGATCTGGCAATCATCTGCATAAATATGATAGCCCAGGCCATATTTCCTCAGGATGAAACCCAGGGGAAGGATGTAAATTGAAAATAGGAGAGGCCCAAAATGGTAGCATATATAAAGAAAAAAAAGGAGTGGACCCAGAACCGAGCCCTGGGGTACCCCAAAGTCCATCTCTGACACAGACGAAGAACATTTGCAGAGGTGCACAGAAAAAGTTCTCCCCGACAGATATGACTGAAACCATTTAAGAGGAACACCCTCAATCCCGACCCATGATTCGAGGTGGGACACAAAGATTTCATGGTCCACAGTATCAAACACTGCTGATGGATCCAACAGGATCAGCACAGCAGAGTCACCCTGGTCTACAATCTGCAGTAGGTCATTACAAACCCATACCAAAGCCATTTCAGTGCTATGGTACAGTCTAAATCCTGACTGAAAGATTTCCTGAATGTTGCTTTCAATGTTCTGTAGGGCGGGCAGATAAGCCCGTACCTGTCCATATACAATCTTCTCCATTACATTTGACAAGAAGGGCAGCTTAGAGATTGGGCAATACTTATTCAAGTCCTGTGGGTCTAAGCTGCCCTTCTTCAGAAGCAGTTGGACTACAGCATGCTTATAGGCAGCCAAGACAACACCAGTGGTAATTAAGGGTTTACCAGCTCCACAAAATGAGGGCCAATGGTGTTAAAAACCTGCTTCAGTAAACCTGGTGGAATAGAGTCATTAGGCGAAAGCGAGCAATTTTTGTAACAGAAGGCAGTGTTTCCGGTTCGAAGGTGTCAAATACTCCCCCACAGACTGCAGCTGGCAGGGAATGAAGGCATTTAGAGTTCAGAGAACATCTTATATTTAAGACCTTGTCCCTGAAAAAAGAGACAAAGCTTTCACATAGATCCCTGGAGGCTTCCCGTGTCTCAGACTCCAGGAGCCAGTAAGCTATTCAATATGTTAGAAAGAATGCGCGGCTTGTTTTTATTTGCCATTTAATTTGTATGTAAATGACTGAGAACGGACACGAGCACCTGGGTACGCACAGGTGGGATTTATCATCAGACAAGTGTGGAGGAACGTGTGTACGAGAGACCACCCCATGCTTCACAAATCAGGTTTTTGACTGTTTAAACGACATTCTAAATTTCATTCATAGGAAGGAATTTAGGAATTTGTTTATTAATGTTTGATACATGAGGCCCCTGATCTGCATTATTCATGTCCACAAAGGAGCAGTACCAGGGACATTAGCTGCTTAACCTCTGCTCAGGTTAGGCCACATTAATTCAACGGCCATTACAAGGCTGGAGGGAAATCTTATTTATCCCAGCCAAAGTGCTCTGTTTCTACCACAGTAAACAGGTGAAACGAGTACTTTAACATTCACCTATGTGCGTTAAAGGTAAACAACACACGGTGCTTTACATTTCACCACAGGAGGATAATTGGTAACCGAATGCCTGGCGACTCTGACTGCCTCAAGTTGCATTATTTATACATCATGCATCATCTGTCATGCTTATGATGCCGCCACAGCTCTCCGTGTTTCCTGTGCATGTAATTACCCTTCATCTCCGTAATGATCAGACATGAAATAGTAGGCAGAAGCTTTGGCATCAGGCCACATTTCTTATCAGCTCTCCAGACTGATGTGGTGATTGTTAGTGGGAAAGCCGTCTCCTCACAGGGAGCTGCTGTAGGAGGGACAACATGAACTGGTAATTGATTTTTAAAATCTGATTTCTTTTAAATTGCATGCAACAAACACTTCCTGGTTTTTGTGAGGATGGGATGTAATCGTTTTCCTCCTTCTTCCCAGCCAGGATTAGGAGCTCCTCTTCCCATTTGTCTTCCTCTCTGGCCTCTCCTGGGAGAACGGCATCATGCACAAAGACAGACAGGGAGCAGCATCATATGTCTGTGGCAGAGGATGCACCGCTGACAGGCCTGGCTTATCGCTCCTGCAGCTCTTCACTAAAGTCGTGATTACCACTGACAGCTCCGACTGCTGATAAAAGCAGTAACATTAAAGAAAACAGAAGAGCCATGCAGTCGACATAGCAATGTTTTTCTCATGGAGCATGCTCCACCTCCTTCTCTTCCTTCCAACAGCAGCCCCTATAGCAGCAGGAGCTCCTTCTCCTCCCTGTCTACACAGAACTCAGCACCAGGGAGTCAGAGCTGTCGAGAGGTGGAAGTGACATCACAGGAATGTGCCAGCAGTCTCCGGGCTCATCATGTCAGCAGCATCCTGTCTCGTGTCAGGCTTCCCCCAGGCAAGCTGTGATCCAGCCCTCGTCTCAGCTCATCAAGATTCCCTGCCGAGGAGGGGAGAGAAGAAATTAACAGAATGTTTTTCCATCTTGTTAACCGACAGCATTGTTTGTTAGAGCACTGTCTCAGGAAACAGAAGGGTTTAAGATTGGCAGGGGGAGACGTTGGCAAGCAAAGGCATGGTGAATTATTGAGTTTGGATGAGGTGTCAGAACTTCCTCATTGCTGTGCTTGGTTTCCAAAAGCTTCTGGGAGTGAGGAAGTGCTGCAGGGAAACAAACGGGTCATATTTCCTCTAAATGTGTGTGTGCTGGGCAGATCTGATGTTTTATGGCTGCATGTGTGTGTGTAATTACTTTGAACGTTGCGTTACTGGGAAAAGTGGCACACATGCTTGTTTCTTCCAGTCTGACTTGTAGCCTGCCAGAATGAGATTCAGCTCCACCAATCATGGAAAATCTGATCCATCTCCTGGGTAAAACTCCATTTCAGATCTGGACTTCTGTCAGCTCATTTGGTTGGAGAGAGGGGCCGCCACGGCAAAGAATGCTTTTGATTCACATTTCATTCATTTGAACTGATCTGCTGTGATTAAGAGCGCCGTGTCTCATTATTCTCCCTTGGAGAGGAGCGGCGTATTGCCTTTTGCCAAAATATTTGAATGATTAGGACCCAGGCACGGGCAATGCCAAAGCAACGGGAAGCATTCACTCTGCTTATTAGATTCACTTAAATGCTATTGTAAATCATTGCTGCCAGCGCCTGGTGCCAGATCTAGCCTCTACTCCCACAGACCTCCACTGATTGTGCCAGAGGATGGTGCAGAGCCACAAGATGAAGCTGAAACCGTGGATCAGTGTTGATGTTTGGTTTCAGCTCGGCATGCAGCACACCGCTGGTTCAGCTTGAGACGTGGCTGCGTTAGGGTGAGCTGATGTGGTTAAAAGCAGCTGGTGGTGACATTTGTCTGGGTGCTGCAACGCTAAGCTGTGGAGACATGGATGCTGTTGTTTCTATAATTCACATCTGTCACGGAGGACATGTGCCGTTGGGATGCTGCGGATGAGCACCTGCATGATTGGAGCCCAGGACACTGAACAAGTGTGATCAGCACTAGAGTTGAACCTTAGTGTTACTCTATTGTTCTGGCAATTTGAAGATTGCAGGGTGAGTGAAAAGCAGAAAAATGGCAGCTTTCTGAGCACTGAAGGAAAGATACTCCTGCAAGCTCAATCATGTCTTCCATTTTGGCACATTGTTAAGAAGCAAATGCTACAAATCAGAACATTTTCTTCCTCAGCGGTGAGATGAGCGCCTTTGACTTATGGGCTCTACAGAAGCCCTCGATGACACACTGACTCCATTGTGGATTTTTATTCATATTGCCCAGTCAGCATCTGTCATGAAACACCTTCTGTGCTGATATGGCCTCCTTGTTTGTCATCTGGTCATTCTCCTCACAGACAACATGACGGATGTGTCATCTCTTGGGTTGCTGTGGTAAAGGTCAGAATGCTGGAAGGAGGAATGTGAGGAGGACTTCCTCAGCCCAAATGCTCCATGAACACTCAGCATTGGCTCTTGCCGTCATGTAGCATGCTTCTGAGCAAACGCCTTACCCCTTCTTTCCACCGGAGCCGTCAGCAGCACGTTACTGCAGCAGCATGTCATAGCTGCTGATAGGAACTGCTGTGGTCAACAGAACCTGTCGGTGACAGCTGCTCCCCTGCTGCTTCGCGTCTCGTGGGAATGGCCAAGCAGCAGCTTACGCGAGCATGACGTGCTCCTGCAGTAACGTGCTGCTGACGGCTCCGGTGGAAAGAAGGGGTTACCCCTGCTTTCCACAGGAGCCGTCAGCAGCACGTTACTGCAGCAGCACGTCATAGCTGCTGATAGGAACCGCTGTGGTCAACAGAACCTTTTCCACTGGAGCCGTCAGCAGCGCGAGTCGGCCGTGTCTCAGGAGCAGCATGTCGCGGCCTTTACGCGCCGGTTCTATTTTCTACGCGCAACGCTTCTGAAACGGGTCAAGTTCGACATTTTTGGGGAAGGAAAGACAGGAAATCGGACGCGGAAACGGGGCAAAGCTCCCGAGATTTTCAGAATAAAGAAACGTACTGCCTTCCGGTTGCTTTACTTTTAAAAAAAGGTTACTAACTGTGCATCCCCGTGAGAAGTTATCACCTAGCTAGCGGTCTCCTTTGTTTTTCAGGTCCGTATTGGCGATTATAAAATGGACAGAACATGAAACACGAACCTTTTGAAGCCATGTTGTAGTTTTCTCCTGCTTGTTGTTGTGTTTACTGACGAAGTCACTCGTGTGACTTCGTGCTCGGTCGGTGACAGCTGCTTCCCTGCTGCTTCGCATCTCGTGGGAAGGGCCAAGCAGCAGCTTACGCGAGCAAGACGTGCTGCTGCAGTAATGTGCTGCTGACGGCTCCGGTGGAAAGCCGGGTGTTAAAGAGAACAAATGAGGATCATGAGTTGTGACTGTGGCTGGAGGAGGTGAGGGGTGGAGCTGAAGGAGGAGTGATGAGGAGAGGCTGTGACTTGGAGGAAGGAGGAGAGAGATATTTGGCACCCAGCCAGTAGAGCAGTGGAAAACAGTGGTCCAGACTAATGATCCACGGCTTGATCGTTACGGCCCCCACTGAAAAGATGGGCACAAAGCATGGATCCCTGGAAATTAATTCTCAGGAATCACACAAGTACCGGTTGTAAATCAGAGCAGGATGGAGGGAAGGAGAAGGAGGTGGTAGAAGAGAAGAATGGGTAGAGAGGGAGCTTTCGGGGGGGGGGGGGGGGGGGGGGGGGGGGATAGTGGATGAAGGGAGAACTTTTACACACACACACACAGACCACCAGCCACCCCAGCAAAAGCAAACGAATGATGCAGCTGTTCCAGACTCCTGCCCCAGGGCCGCCTCTCCGTTTGATAGCTCGATTTCAGGTCCAGGCTGAAGTGTGGAAAAGTCTTCTGAGATTGATTAACATCTGCTTTAATGAATCTAATGAAATTATGTGGTGGGTGGATGTGTTGTCTCTGTGGTGGGAACAGAGTCCAATGATGACAATCATGAAAAAAATCCCAAAAAGCAGCAGTTGGTTCTGATTATTTGTGTTCTGATGGCTGCTGGAGCAGAACCAGCTTCAGGTAGGCTGTCAGCTACGTCTCCACCATAAAAGTGTATGTTGTAGAAATGTTCTGCTGGAGCAACCAGGTTCTGCGGGGGTCATCAGTCAAGGAAGAGGCAGACGAGGTTTTTTGCATTGAGGACAAAAATATTCTTCAGTGACTTTCAGATGGACTGGACATGTTTTCTGCTGTTTCTTTGAAGGACAGAGCTTCAGTCATTTATTACGTGTTGCAGTCATGATGTCATAAGAACTTTTTATGCCAATAATCTGGTTGTAGTTTCCAGATTAGGAGATTGCTGCCAGGACTTGATGTTGCAATTCTTTACCACATGTGGGTGTGATGATTTATGCTAACACGTGAAGCGTTTAGCTTCCTGCACAAAGAGTATCTCGGTTATGAGTAACGTTAACAGCATGCTGGGAAAAACACGGCTGAGCTGCTGACAGCAGGTGGGTCATCATATGCTGAAAAACAACAGTGCACATTTCTAAATAAATACTCCTCACTTCTCCCTTAAAGACCATAATCAGTATTCACAATAAATCAGTTCACAACTTCATGCTTCATCTCCTCTTAGAAGCTCCTGCTGCTTCTCAGACTGTCATTCCCCAGCTCCTTTATTTATTATTTGTTACAATGTTTCCTGCTATTTTCTCCTCACATCATTATGTAGCCAGCCTGATGCTATCTGATAAATAAGATACTACACAAGTATGTTTATGTTTATTCATTTAGCAGACTCTTTTAACCAAAGCGACTTACAATTTATAACCAATTTATAGGGCATGTTGTGATCTGTGGGGGGAAACCGGAGTACCCGGAAAAAACCCACGCATGCATGGGGAGAACACGCAACTCCACGCAGAAAGGCCACAGCCGAGTTTCGAACCTGCAACCTTCGTGCTGCGAGGCAACGGTGCTAACCACTGCGCCACCATGCAGCCCATGCACCATGCAAGTACTGAAAAAACTGAATGATATAAAGGACATACGACCTGGACTTCTTGTTACTATGGATGTGGAGGCTCTATACACCAACATTGACCACACAGAAGGACTAGAAGCATTAACCTATTACCTGGACCAAAGACATTCAGAAGATATGCCTCGTTCTTCTTTCATCCTTCAGCTGGCGAAGTGGACTCTATGTTACAGTGTGTTTCTGTTTCAAAACCAATTTTTTAGACAGAAAAAAGGTACAGCAATGGGAGCATGTTTTGCACCCAATCACTCTAATGTTTTTATGGGACTCTGGGAAGAAGCATATTTATACTCTAATCGTAATGTAAATGCTGATAAGATGATGTGGTGGGGAAGATACATTGATGACATTATTCCGCTGTGGTCTGGTTCAGAATCAGAACTACTTCAATTTCATTCATATCTGAACAATACTAACAAAAGTTTGAAACAGCCTAGATTTCTCCTCATTTGAAATTAATTTCCTAGACCTGAAAATCTCAAAAAATGTTAATGGAGATTTACACACTTTTATTTTTTAGAAAACCAACTGACCGTAATACAATCCTCAGAGCAGACAGCTTCCACCCATCATGGTTAATAAACAACATTCCTACTGGTCAGTTTCAAAGACTTAGACGTGTTTGCGACACAGAAGAAGAATTTGGAAAAAAAAAATGCTACAGTTATGCGCCAGAGATTTACAACAAGATGATACCAGCAAAGAACTATACTCAAAGCGTGTAATGAGACTAAACGCCTCCCAAGAGAAAAAATATTGATTCCTAAAGAGAGGAACCCACAGAGATCAGATGGTGTTTATTTTGTGACACAATTCAGTGATCAAGCCAACAAGATTAAACAAATAATTACAAAAAACTGGGAACTACTGAAAAGCGACAGTACTCTTAGGGAAGCTCTCCCAGATACTCCTATCAGCTTCAGGCAAGCTCTAATGTTAAATGATCAGCTTGTTCAAAGTCACCTTCCTCCACAGCAGCAAAAAACTTGGTTATCATCTCAAAAAGGCGGTAAATGTGGAAATTGTGTTCATTGTGACAACATGACTAATACTAATTGTTTTGCTGATGTTTTCACAGGACGTACTTTTTACATTAATTCATTCATCATTTGTGGTCTACAGACTAGAATGCCCATGTGGTTGCTTTTATATTGGGAAAACTAAACATAAGTTAAAAGTAAGACTTGCAGAACACAAACAAGCAGTCACATCTGGTAATCCTCTATATCCTACGGCAGTGCATTATAAAGATACAAATCATGGAAGCTGTAACTCTCTTAAAATCACAGGGATTGAACATATAAAACGTTCAATTAGAGGAGGTGATAGGATTAAAAAACTCTTGCAAAGAGAATCATTTTGGATTTATATATTAAAAGCTATGAATTTTCCAGGTCTTAATGGAGAATTGGATTTCGCTTCTTTTTTGTAATTCTGTTTTCTTACCAAATTTGTACCATATTTGCTATAATTTTTTCTTTTACTAAATTGTCTAACTGTAATTTAACATTTTAAGTATTTCTCCTTACAATAGGATTGTTTAGAATGTAAAAGAGTGTTTTTTGTGCGACATTGGTCATCCTATCATGATGCTGTCTACCTGCCCAACTTCAGCAGGTGTCACTGACTGGCCTTCTTAACAAGGAAGTGAGAGAACCTACAAACATTTTGAGCCCTGACGAAGGCCCTGTGGGCTGAAATGCATCAGCATTTATGTTTTTAACTATTTAAGCCATGCACCAATAAAGGCTTTTTAATTTTGCATCTCCTGAGTGCCTCAGATCTCCTTTTGCCCAACATGGGTAGATCCTTGTTTGTCAATGATGTTTCCTTTTGGGGAAGGGGGCGGAACTTGCCTCATGTCCTATGTAAGATGCAGGACAATCTGGATGAGGTTGAGAGGTGGGTGAGGTGTTGGGGTTTTAAGTTGTTGGATTCTAAAACGAAGTACATGATATTTGGTTACAGGAGGAAATCACCAGAGGAGGGTCTGGGGTTGGGACCGCGGGATCTGGAGAGGGTGGCCTCGTATAAGTATTTAGGCATGTGGATGGATGAACGGTTCACATGTGGGGTTCATGTAACAAATCTAGTGATGCGGGCAGTCGTCTGACTCTACAGCAGCGTTGAGAGAGCTGGCAGGTGTGAGCTCGGGTTCCAGGCTGGATCTGCTGGTCTCAGTACGACAGTTGCTCTATGAGCTGCAGAAAAAGGGCAGTGTTGTGGGATTCGTTTGGTTACCTGCCCATGTGGGAGTGGGTGGAAATGAGGAGGCGGACCTGGTGACGAAGGGTTCCATTAGGAGCGACACAGTGGGACTGGAAGTGGGTATGGGGTCGCTGAAATATCGAGCACTGATCTGCCGGGACATCAGACGTTTGTGGCAGGGCTCCTGGTATTCAGGGTAGAAGGGTAGGAGCTTTTATGATCTGCAGAGGATGGTGGGAGAAAGGAGGTTGGATTTAGGATGTGGGAGGAGGGAGGAGGTCATGCTGACCCATTTGAGGCTGGGGCATTGCGGACTGGGATGTGGCCTGTTCA
Source organism: Nothobranchius furzeri (assembly GCF_043380555.1). Lineage (NCBI taxonomy): Eukaryota > Metazoa > Chordata > Actinopteri > Cyprinodontiformes > Nothobranchiidae > Nothobranchius > Nothobranchius furzeri. The sequence continues at coordinate 42,193,775 of NC_091750.1, read as the reverse complement.
TGGTGGGCAAACATCCAAATGGAAGATGCATTTGTGGGGAACTGGAAACGGTTTCCCATGTATTGCTAGGCTGCCAGAGGTACGAGGACGAGCGGCGTGTCCTGTTTGGGATGTTGGGGCAGTGTGGGGTAGAAGTGTTCAGCCTCCGGACGTTGTTGGAGGCTCGGGACAAACAATGTGTGAAGCTCTTATTGGACTTACACATGTTGAAATTACTGCTATTACTTTTGAAACACGACATAATTGTGAACAATGTGTCCCAGCTAAGCTATTTTGCGCGTTAGGTTGAGAGAGAGACCACAATCAATATTTTTTTAGGGTTCGTATGGTTCAACGAAACTAAGAAGTGTACGTAAACCTAATATTTGTCTAAATGGCTGTCTTGGTGGATGTTTTAGTGTTTATTAGCTGTCTAACTTGGCTTAGAGAAGACGAGGCTGCCGTGGCTGCGCCGCTTAGCTACAATGTTTTACCTCAGTGGAAGCGGAGGGTAAAATTGCCCTTGTTTTCCAGGCTTACTTTGTTTAAAAAATGTAAAAAACTTGGACTGAAGTATATTAAAATAACGGAAATTGCTGGCTTTGTTTTTACAGAAACACACGTGAAACCCAACAAGCATGCCTGACTTTTGTGCTGCCTATGGATGCACTAATAGACGATGCCTTCAATCACAACAACATGGGACCACCTTTCATTCGTAAGATTTAACAATAAAAACATTCAACTGTGTTAGGCTGATAAGTCATCTGCTTTGCTTTTAACTGCTTTTTTGAAATAACAGTGATGGCAAAGTTTAAGATATATCAGCTAACTGTGATTTAGAAAAGTTAAATTGCTTGAATTCAAGATTTCTTGGTTGATCAATCATTGCATGTTTGTGTCTTGACACCGTTTGTTTAACCATTGTTTGTCTTATGTTCATGTTAAAGGAAAAGGCTGTAAACTATTTACAATGATTTATAAAGCTGCCTACATTTTGTCACTTTTTTAAGATTTCCCAAAGATGGAGAAAGGAGGCAGTGGGAAGTTGCTCTAAGAAGTGTCTGCGATCTTCCTCAGAGCTGACGCTCAGTGGCGTCACGATCAAAACTGTCAGGGGGTAAAAAAACCTTCCCTGTGTTTCAAAAAGAACCTAAAAATGCAGTCCGAAGAAAAACACAGAAAGAAAACCACAAAAGATGTTTGTAGTCTTTTGAAAAATTGCTGCCTTATCAAATCTCCCTGATAAATAAATACAATAAATAAATTTCACACTTACTAATCATGATTATGTTCATGTTTATTTATTTGGCAGTCGCTTTTATCCAAAGCAACGTACAATTTTTAACTTGTAGGGCATGTTGTGATCTGTAGGGGAAACCGGAGTACCCGAAGGAAACCCACGCATGCATGGGGAGAGCACGCAACTCCACGCAGAAAGGCCACAGCCGAGTTTCGAACCTGCAACCTTCTTGCTGCGAGGCAACAGTGCTAACAACTGCGCCACCATGCAGATTACTTGTTTGCCTTTAGGTAGTCAAACTATAGATCTTTTCTGATTTCTCACCTGACATCATGTTGTTCTATAGGCCTATGTAAAGTATAAAGGCAACCACACGGTCCAGTTACATTGGTAATTGTAATTTCAGGATTTGTTGTGCGGCGAGCCATGACCAAGCTGTCCTGTGATGTCTGTGTGCCAGCCTGGTGATGGATGCTGCATCTGCCTGACCAGAGCTACTATTTGCTGACTCTGAAGAACAACTGGGGTCTTGTGGTCCCATCTGAAGGTACTGTGAGGGTCATCAGAGCAGCAGAGTGGGCAATTAACTAGGCATCAGTGGGCAGACGATTACAGCCCATCAAACCACTGGAGGTCATCTACATTGTGCGCAAGAGGATCGGGTCAGAGGATGTCTTTTTGCTTGGGGAGCACATCAGTGAGACACAGTACAAAACTGAGTCTGACTCCCATACACTGTTGACATCTATTGTCTCCCTGTTCTTTAAGCTGATGCACCACATTGCAAGATTAGCAACTCTTAGCTTTCAGTGTGACAGCGTGAGACAGAAGCTCACAAATGCTGTCCTTTTCAATGGTCAGTAGGAAATCACAATGTGCTTTACCATCTGTCTGTAAATCTGTTATTTTTATAATCAAAAACATTTATAATCTGTAATAAACAAGGTTTTCATAACTGTCAGTCTGTCATTCATTTACTCTTTAATTTTTGAAGTATTTATTTAGCCCCTTACTTTAACTCACAATTATCCCAGTTTTCTCTTCTCAAACTTTAATTTTAAATGGGTTGCAGGCTGAAAGTGGAAATAAATATAAATTATTATAATAACTTGCCAATAGGTTCATATGACTTGCAAATATTAAAGTCAAAGTAAATAAAATATATTTTGTATATCTTCATTTGTCATTTATAAAATATTTTCTCAGTCATTGAGGTTCTAGAGTTCTTTTGCTTTTTTGTTTTTTTGGACTGGGTGTTTTTACTTTAAATTTTGTTTGCTGCTTCTGTGTATTTATTTGTTTTTAGTTTTACTGTTTTCTGTAAATTAAATCAGGTTGAGTTTTTATTTATAAGTTGATATGGTAAGTTATAAGGTATCTTAAAACTTATATTTATAAGTTGACCTCAGTTCACAAACTACAGCTAGTTCATCAGAAGCAGATCTTGTTGACATTAAAACGGTAAGTCTATGGGAAATTGACAGGATAGGGGAAAACAGCTGGAAAGTTGAGTGAAATAAGGGGAGTTTCCTGTCAAAACTGTTATATTTAATAGCCATGTCTCTAATGTTTCTAAAAAATAAACCGTATGAAAATCAGTTGAAAATTGAGAAAGTTAAGAGTTGTTTAAATAGTGCATGCACCACTAAACACCTGTGTTAGAGGAGGGCAGCTGTCCGAAGTAAGATGGCCACCGTGTACGGATGTCAGGGTCCATTGACGAACAGTGCATGCGAGGGATCTATTTAATTTATGATATCTATGCTCACCACGCCCACTTATTGCCATAAATGGTCGATGCAGAGTGTTTTGTGGATCTCATGCATATACATAAGCCGGCGTGTTGCAGCATTTTGATCACGACCGCAGATCAACGTAGCGCTATTTCACAAGCAGAAATTGAGGTACTTGTGGGTGAGGTGGAGAAATGAAAGGAAGTGCTTTTGCAAAACAAATAAGAGAAAATCCACGTTGCTGAAGCCGTCAATGTTGTGAGTTCTTCAGAGAGATCTGTAGTGGGTATAAAAAAAATGGTCCAATCAGGATTCGATCCCCAGACTCCCAGGTGAAAGTCATGCGCGCTAACCAGTCACCCAAACCAGTCACCCAAACAGAGATCTCCCTTGTTCAAGTAGCCAGGGCGCATGATCAATCGGGTCACAGTGACAGGACGCTCACACTGTCACACACGCATGACATTCTTTCTTAATCTGTCCCCCTGCTGATATTCTGCATTCCGTATTCTGCACTTCAGGCTGTGTGTGTGTGTGCGTGTGTGGGGTCTTGTTCTGTGTGAAAACGAAGCAGTACAAGTGATAATGTTGCAGGATTTCACAATTTTATCCTTCTCAGCAGCAGCACTGCAGGTGCTCTCCATGTCCAACATGTGTGTAAGCCAGGTCCTTAGTCAACTTAAAGTTGCGCACATTTTTCCGCCAAGTTGTCTTTCATAAATCCCAAAGTTTGAGTGGAAAGTTGCTTACGCAGTTTTCCGACCCCGTTTTGTGCGCAAGCAAGCTTGATAAATGAGGCTCCTGGTCATTAAATGCCCGATCAGTCTCCAGTCCATTTGACCTTATTAAGGGCAGAACTTCTCGTCAAGTCTGTGAAAAGAGCAGCTCTCTCTGCAAAACGGGGAATGAATTTACTATACCACCCCACCAGTCCAACAAATGCACGTACCTTCCTCTTTGTTGTTGGCCCCGGGTATGCATGGAGAGCCTCTACTTTCCCCACCTGAGGTTTAACATGTCCACTTCCTACCACATAGCCCAGGTACTCCACCCGACTCTGTGCCAACATACATTTATGGGGGTGAAGCCAGCTGATTTGATGAGATGCAGTACATGCTGGAGTTAATGAACATACACCTCCCATGTCTGGCTGAAAATCACTACATTGTCCAAGTATGCTGCAGCAAAGTCAGATGCCTCGACCAGCACCTGGTCCATTAGGCACTGAAATGTTGCTGGCACCCCCGTAAGCCAAAAGGCATAACCTTGAACTGAAAACCCCCAAAAGGTGTTTTGAAGGCCGTCAACTCCCTTGCTTCTGGTGCCAGGGCTAGTTCCCAGTAACCCTTAAATATATGACGTTGGTAAGAGACTCACTCCAGTAGCTCAGAGTGCATGTCTGACCTATAAATTCATTTATTTTAGAATAATACTTTGTTTAACGTTTTGTAAAATTCCAAACCAAAATCTTTGTCGACTAAAACCTTTTTGAATTTTAGTCGACTGAAACTGACTAAGACTAAAATGCATTTTTGTCGTCAAGACTAAGACTAAGACTAAAACTAAGAGGCCCGCCAAAAACAACACTGGACAGAGTCAAGTATATCGTTTATAAAAATAAATTTATTGCTATTTCCCTAAACTAATGATTATACAAGGCAAGGTATGAATGAAATGATGTAATGGAAGCTAGATGTTTTAGCAAAACCTTTCTTAAGTATCTGAGAGAGATTGTGGAGTCTGGGTTGTGAAATCAGTTTGGCTGTATGTTTAATAAGCTAAACTTTATTTAGTATAAAACAATCCGATGTATGTATATGTCTGGAGGAAAGGCAGCTCGTGTGGTGAGTTCACCGGACGTCGAGACCACAAGAACCCAAAGAGTTGTAGCTCCCTTTGAATTCAGTTTTCAGTGGCAACGAGATGCAGCCACGGCCTGCAGGTTGTATGTCTGTCTGAGGTGTTGAGTGGCACTTAAAAGAGCCGTGGTGTCTAAATCCCTCGCAAGCATTGCAGAGGGGCTTTGACCTTGAGGTTAAAAGAGAGGATGATCTCAAATGCTCGCCCACCGGTTTGGCTGGACCAGAAGGCAGCTGGAAACTGACTAGATCAGGAACACCTCATCGATTATTGCACAGTGTATTCAAACACTCTGACAAGAGGTGATTATATGACACTTATGCAATCATCAAGTTTTAAAAAGTTATTTATGTTTTTAGGAAGACAAACTTTATTCAGAGTGAAAGTAAAAGGTCTTGTCTCCTGCACGAGACCTTGAGCAAAGATATTATGGCTTCCTTGACTGGTTGCATGTTCGTATATCCTTGCTTTTCTTCTTTGGAGGCCTGACCAATGTGATGCTTCCCTGGATGTGTGACACAGTTTGTGTTTGGAGATTAAAAGTTAATTTCTGTTCATTTTGATGAAAAACTTGACCTTTGGTATGCTATATTAGCTATCTATACTTTTTTAAAGGCTTGAAACCTCTTTATGTAGTAAAAATCAGACATAATATAGTAAGATCACCTAATCCAGTCTGTGTTTACTGAGTAATAAGTCTAGCCATCTTATGGATAAAATAATTGCCTATTTAAGAGTAATTTTTAGGCACAGGGGCATTTTGAAATAAGCCTGTCACTGTTTGCTGAGGTTTAATGGTGCAGTTATTTTTCTTCCTCCTGTTCAGAAGACATTTGTTCATCCACCTGCTCACTAAACTGCTTTAATAAAGGAGACAAAGGTGTCTGGTGGCTCCCAGCAGACACTTCAGCTGACATTAATCTGGTGCAGCTGAATGGAGCCAGTCTACTTGCCTCCTTGACTCCATGTCAACAGGCCCAAAGCTCCCTCCCAGAATAAATCTAATAAGGAACTTTTTCCCCCAGAAGGCCTTGGACTAGGTAAGGGCTGTTATACAGTCACCACTGGTGGACACCTCTCGTCCATTTGCAGCATATCATAGATTATGTCATATGTCATGACACCCAATGCTGCTGTTCAGACCTGGTGTGACATTGGGCCTGAAGGTACCCAGGCAGCTGGCAGTGGTATCATTACTTTAGAATCTGCCTCCAGGACTGACCTCCCCCAAGAGGCCATGCCTGCAGACTGTGTTGTCCACAGAGGGAGGGGCTGACAGGGTCTTTATGACTAGACACTCTCCCTAAGGAACACTCAGGAATAAATTAGCATGGTCACAAGCCTTCTGGAATAATGTGATTGGACGTGAGGGAGGCAGCCCTACCCTTTCATCCCTCCCAGAGGATGCGTGTACTCAGTACACAACCATATCTTTGTTGATCATTAAAATACATGACTGCAGCTTCAAGGAATCCAGAGTCTTTCCTTTGTGTGTTTTCATCTCAGCCTCCAGCGAGTAATCAGAGATCATAAACTGTGCAGATGAGCCATTCCAGTGTTACAAAGTAAATGCCACCAAGACAAGAGTGGGCGTATCCCCTAGTCATCGCCGTCTGGTCTGGTCCATGATGATGTATTTAAAAAGAAATCAAGGAAAGAAAATATCTTTTATATAGCACCTCTGAAGATAAAGATCACAAGCCGCTTTATAAGCTTAAAAAATTCTAAACATAAAAAATATTTAAAAAAAATAAAAAATATGGTTAAAATGAGAATTTTTTTTTATTAAAAGTGTAAGGAAAGGTAAAGAGGGAAATCAGTCGACGTGTTCCTGTACTCCTTCAGTAATGGGTGCATAAACATTCATATCGTTGGACTTCTTTGAGGAGATGTTCTCTGATCTGCTCCATAATTTTCTTTAGATGCCTGCAACGCTTGTTCTCCCGGGGAGGTGCACTGTTGACAAACGTGAGGGTGGTGTGCTGATTAATCACAGCGTAACGATTTGAAAGTGGTTACTTTTAATAATTAATCTATAAAATGTAATATTCCATAAAAATATGGATTATCAATATTATTGATCCTTTAATATTTGATCGATGATGAAACTAGGTATGTTGGTTAATCCAGGGAAACAACTCTATAATAATTTGTCAAGAAAGTGTGTTTGTCATGTTCATGTCAAATTAAACTGATCACGAAACACAGATTTACTTTATTTCGTTTTCCTCATCCAACCCCCACGAATCCCTGTGTGTCCTCCTGCAGCACTCCTGAAGGACAACGGGCAAAACAAGACAAAAAAGTCTGACGTGTTGCTACCAGATGTACAGTGTGAGCAGTCAGGTCACATCCGAGAACTGGGTCGTACAGTGTGAGCACATGACTCGTGGGATCTGCTCTGCGTGGAAGTCGTACAGTTTGACCTGAAGCTGAGTGCTACGAGTGAAAAAGAAGCACAGTGTCCACCTGGCTTAAGCAAGCATTTCGCAAATCTTTTAGCAGGCAAATCTTTTAGCTATCAGGCTCCTCTCTGGGAACCAGCTCCCAGCTTTAGTCCGTGAGGCAGACACCTTGTCTACTTTTAAGACTAGGCTTAAAACATGTTTTTTTGACAGGGCGTATGGTTAAAATCTGATGTTAGCCTAGATCTGGACAAGTGGGGGAGTAGAGGGAGGTGGAGTGTACAGTCGGTAAAGACGGCTCTCCCTTGCCCTGCCTCCAACATGCTTCCATCTAAAAGGCTAGGTTATCCAGAGTTATCTCTGTAGTTATGCTGCTATAGGCTTAGACTGCTGGAGGACACACTGACTACTTTCCACACTCGACTTTCTTCTACAATTTGCTCTTTAACTGTATTATTTCCTGCTATTTCAGCTGTTAACTTCATTTTTTCTCTAAGTGGTTTTCTCCCCAGAAGAAGCTACAATGATGTTCTGCTGACCTGTGGTAGTCTCATGGAGGGGGGCATCTGCTAGCACACTGCTGCTAACCACTTAACCACGTTTGTCTGCTCTGTCTTCATCCCCAGTGAGTCATGGTGGATGGCTGCTTATACTGAGCCAGGATCCTCTGGAGGTTTCTTCCTGTTAAAAGGGAGTTTTCCTCTCCACTGTTGCTATAGAGCTCCGGACCCCATGTGACTCTCAGTTTGTGGACGCCATTTTGGCATGCAAAAAAGGTAAACAAACACGGATGTAACCATGAACATGAACGGGATCCGCTTGGATTTTACTTCGTCGGAGTTTACTTCACACTTTAAAACAGAAGAAATCGTTTTATATAGTCAGAAATTAAATAGACTAAACATCTCCGACCCTTACCGTGCCCCTGGGATACTTTTTAAAAACGCCAGAAGCTGTCGGAGCGGGCTTCTTACCGGCACAACACCGGACCTGACCGGGAAACCCCTTGGGATTCCCCCGGCCGGAGGAGCTGGGGAGAGGTCTGGGACTCTCGACTCTACTGCCCGCTCCGACACCAGAAGCTGTCGGAGCGGGCTTCTTACCGGCACAACACCGGACCTGACCGGGGAACCCCTTGGGATTTACCCGGAGGAGCTGGCTCCGGTGGCTGGGGAGAGGGAAGTCACGCTACTGCCCCCGCAACCCGACTCCGGATACGCGGATGAAAATGGATGGATGGACGGACAAATAACAGATTTACACGTAAGTAGTCTCGGTGAGACAGATAATAGCGATCCAAAGTGCTTTTTATGTGTGATCTGACAATTGATCAACCATTGCTTAAAAATTAAATACAGCTTAGCCGGTTAATTGCTGTGATAATAAAACACGTAAACGGCAGCACGCAGAACTCACGAGGCAATGTTTTACGTGATGTTTACTTGTTACTATGAGTAATAAGACAGGAAAAGCCACACCAAAATAAGTTTAGGACGCCCACTAAGAATCACAATAAAAGCATTTAAAATAAATACCATACACAGTTGAGGAAACGTTGGTTTAAGTACCTGATATGAAGCGGTCGCTGCATAAGCGAAAACCTTTACTCTCGGGATCCCACAGCTTCCTTTTCGCCCGGTCACTAGCGCGTTTTATTACAATGATCCAACGTTTGCGGCGCTCCGGATCTTGGGGAATCCTGTAGATGGATCATTCCTTATGTCGTCCGCGTCTGTTCTGCATCCTGGGGCACAACAGGAATCTACCATATTTCCCGTTTGATTGAGTTATCTGACAGTAACAAATAGTCCAGCTGCCGGCTTCTGCATGCCAATATGGCGCCGTTTCGATTTGAACTGTTGCATGCCGGGAGAAGTGACGTCAACTCCCGGAGCTCTATATGCTTGCTTAGTATGAGCATTGCTGTAAAGTCACTGACTAGTGTCAGTGACTTGATGCAATTTGCTGGGTTCCTTATATAGGAAAGATTTTTTCTGATTGGCTTAATGAACTGTCCTGAATTGGAATGTTTATTATCTGAAGTGCCTTGAGATTACTCTTGTTGTGATTTGGCGCTACATAAATAAAATTGAATTGAATCCTGAACTCAGCAACAAACCATTTTTTTAGGAAGAAGAGGACTGTGGAGTACTTTGTAGGTTTTTTATTTCCGAATAAGTTTCACAAGTAGGGAGATCATCTTTTTGTACATGGTGCAACACATTGTAAATATCAGAAGTTGAAAAATATGAATCTTCTCTACAGAAAAAAGGCTCATAAATTCATCACTTTTTTTCTTCAGTGTTGCCCTGATAGCCACACATAAACTAATTCCTTACATAAAAAAACGTTCAGCTGATTGGAATCTTTGTATGATTATACTGAAGTGAGGTTTTTTTTAAGTTTAAGAGGACTCTTGTAAATCTACAGGAATACAGTGAGGAGCATAAGTATTTTAACACCTTGCAATTTTGCAAGTTCTCCCACTTAGAAATCATGGAGGGGTCTGAAATTCACATTGTAGGTGCATTCCCACTATGAGACAATGTAAAAAAATAAATAAAATTCAGGAAATCACATTGTATGTATGATTTGAAAAGAATTTATTTGTTTTGCACTGCTGCACATAAGTATTTGAACACCTGTGAAAATTAGCATTAATATTTGGTACAGAAGCCTTTGTTTGCAATTAGAGATCAAACGTTTCCTGTAGTTCTTGACCAGGTTTGCACATACTGCAACAGGGATTTTGGCCCAGTCCTCCGCACAGATCTTCTCCAGATCTGTCAGGTTCTGGGGCTGGTGCTGAGCAACATGGAGTTTCAGCCAAAGATTCAGTACGAGGCTTCAGAAGCTGATGACATGAGCCGCCATTTGCCGTATTTACGTACCCAGGAAGAGTCTCCCGTGTTAGATCAGGAATTGCCAGGTCTCGGACCTTCAGCGATACTGGAGCTGGTTGAAACAGCGGTCACAGCACACAACGCCCGTCTGAAGGGTCGACTCAGGTAATATCGGCAGGCGTCAACAAGTTCACTCTTATTTTGAAGGACCGCCGTCTCGTTGGTATAAACGACGGAACATCTCAAGCTTGACAGATTTCAGCTCAAAGTAGGAAGTCCAGCTGGCCAGTCTGAACTTCTTAATGATGACGATGGAAATCCTTAGGAACTCGGATGTCCTGGAGCTGAGTTAATACGTAACTGCTGGAAGTGGAATGTAACGTGGAACTGACTTAAAATGGCGTTGCCTTCTTTTTATATCTCCCAGTTGTTTGAGAATCTTAGTAAACCGGATTGGACTACTTTCATAAACAAACCAGATTCTGCCCTACCACAGGCGAAAGTTCCGATTGGTTGAAAACAATGTGTCATGCGTTTCCATGGTAATGCATATCAGTGTGTCTGGGCAGCCCTGTTTATTCATTTAAACACATAACTCATGACATCTTTATTTCACAGATCATTCACCTGATTATTAATGATCAACAAATGCTTTGATTAGCTTATCACAAATGAAGTACTTTGATTAACCCATGAAAAGCGTTCTTCTTCTGTTCTTCTGTCTCTTCTCCTGGAATGTAAACATACTGAACCAAGCGTCCGACCTTGGCGGTGTTACTGTGTGAAGGGGCAGCTGTTAACGGCAGACCATCATACTTCCTAACACTACAATGGTCTGATTCTTTCTCACCCTTTGCAAAGTGTCACACTTTGCAGAGTTTGTTGACTGATTAAAGGTTTGTTACAATTTACCAAATTAAGAATCTAATCCCTCTGTGTGTGTGCTCTGACTTCCTTTAAGGTAATATAAGAACAATGTAAATTAAATTACCTAACATATTGGTGGAGGATGCGGGCATAGCAGAACCTTTCGGTGGGAGATTGCCTACGGAGAGCCGGCCAGCTGAATTGGACATTATCAACACTCTTCCAGCTTGCTTTACTAGATAAGTAAACAAAATAACTTGGGCACAATGGGAAATTTTATATCTAACACCCGTTCTAGCAGTCAGAATAAAGATAAACCAAAAGCTCCTAAAACAGGCCCACAACTCGTCCTAGCACGCGATTGCCCCTCACATTAAACAATTTATTATTTTCCTGTTAGAAGTAGATTTTCCAGGGTTTTTGAGGATTTGTGATTAACACTCACCATGTCACCAACCAGCTGTTTAGCTCCGCAGGCGATCTTCCGCCTACGGCTCTCACTTACCAGACTCAGGACGCCACGCAGAGGGAGAGTAAGTACCTGATTTAATAGCACCCTTTTACCATGAATCGGTTGACAGTGTGTTTCATGTTTGTGGAGTATTTGCCATTCTCGCACGAAAGACGTTTCTTGCCCCGGCATGAGGACTGGAACTGAGAGTCACTGGACCATAGCCTGCTAGGTTTACCTCAAAATAACCAGCGCTGCATTAAAGCAGCCAGCTGTTGGCACAGGCACACACTCCTTTTGCAGCTGCCGATAGTGAGGAGGGGACCGATTCTGTTTAACGCTGTTTACTTTGAAGTACGTTGAGTTATACAACAGGACATGTTGGCTTTGTGACCCAACAGGTTTGTTTGCTGTATCAAATAGGTACGTGAGATGTACGCTGACGTAGATAGATGATGGCAACTTGCCTGCTTGCAGCACTGCGATAGGAAGCGATGTGCAGCCACATTAAAGCAGATAGCAATCTGAGATTAAACTGAGAGATAGAAATAAGAGGTAAAAAACTAGAGAAGAGTTGTAATGTGAATACCCCCACAACGGATAGGTGGGTTGTAATTTGGTGGAATGTGCAAACCACTGCTGAAATCACACTGGGGTTTAGCTTCTACACAGACTGTTAAAATTAGATGGTGCGAGATCTGAGATACAAAAATGCAATAAAAACAGTTCTGTGCAGGACAACCATACGTTAAATATTTCATGGTGCAGAAAGGTACCCAAATTAAGAATCATCGTTATAATTGGCTAAAGGAATCCAAACCGTTCTAAAATTCACCCCTTGTCATTCTGTGTGTCTGCCGACTCGTTGTGTCTCTGTGTGTGAAACAAAACCTGCAGGTTCTGTGTTGTCCTGGTCTGTTCTGTTCTGTTCTGGTCTGTTCTGTGCATGTATGACGGTGTGTGTGAAACAAAGGATAGGAAGTTTAAAGAAATGTTTGAAGAAGAATTAAAGGAGAGAGATATGAATGTATGGAAAGAAATGTTTGGTTCTGAAATTTTTATTTTACATTTAATCTTTAGGATCTTAATGGTCAAAAATTTAATTAGGACTGAGCAAAAAGTTCGTATGTCGGTTAGTGAGTGTATGGAAGACAGAAAAGGAGGTGTGGTGATTAGCTAAATACTAGAATGTTAAGGAAATACAGTTAAGCAGGGATAAATACATCCATCCTAAGTAAATTAACTCCTTCAGCTTCATTGGCTGAATGGATGCCCAAATATGATGAGGAAGATTCACGCGATTGCCTCAAATTAAATTAGATATTCTGGTCTACATTTCATTAAATTAAAATACAGACCTAAGTAAGTCCCCTTAATCTTTTATAGATGGGTTTGACCCCAAGTTACAGAATGTGAAGTGAAAATTATTGTAAATCATGATTTTGTGTTTAAGAGGTATGTGACAGCAGTGTCTGTCACCTCATGGACATGGTCTGCTGGTAGTGTTTTCTGTGTTCTGTCCAGGATGACTGGTTGATGTGCACACAATCAGTCTTCTGTTTATGAATGTATGTGTTAATTTTGTGTTTCTGTTTTGAGTTACCAGTGACTTGGAGTTTCCCATGGAGTCTCACACCTGCAGCTCATCTCCTCAGGAAGCCTAATCGGCACTCCTGGATCTACCAACTCCCAAGGGAGGGGAGATTCATGTTTATACTTGTGTTTAATTTAATGTAGATGCTTTCTGTTATGGATAGGAAGTTTGTAATTATGATTTAGTTATTTGAGTTACCTGAATTGATTAGACTGGTTAGTTTGTGTGTGTGTGAGGATGTGTGTTAATTGTATGTTAATTGTTCCCCTCTTGTATGTAGAGTGGTCTGATCAGCCACTATTTAAGTTGAACCTGGTGTATCTGAAATGTCTTTTGTTTTCTGGAGATGGTCTTGTGCTGTGATTGGGTTAAAGTTTCTGTTACCTGTGAAGCTGCTCCAAAATAAAATGGAGGTTTTTGAGTCTCATGAGTAGTGCGTCTGGCTGGTTTGGGCAAGTCCCTGACAAGGTACAAAACCTTAAAAATAGCTTTTGCCATTTTAAAATGACAGACTCTTTTCTTTTGCCCCTTGTGAATTCCAGCATAGCTCTGTTTTCGCCAGACAGAAACAGATTAGCTGTGAAGCAACTAAGTTTATAAAATTTAATTTTAACATTCTAATGCTAAGAGACCTATTTTCTAGTCTGATAGATGTAAGCTAGTGTCACCATGTTTAGATTATGCAGTTTTATTTTATTGGGTTATTTTCTGTGGTGATAGAATTCTGCACAGTGCAGTGCATGAGACATATGAAAAGCTTGGTTTAAAGTACTCTGACTCCATCCTATGCTCTTTTATTTGCAGTTAATTGTATATTGGGTTTATCTTTACTTTTTACTTTCTGGGAGTGCGAATTTTCCCTGATATTCTGTTAAATCTTCATTGGATTTGTTTTTCCTTTTGTTATAAAAATCTGCTGTTGCTGGGAGACGTCTAACCAGTTCAACTAGTCAGCAGAGGTATTTCTGAAGGAAGGATCAGATAAGTGTTTTCTGGCTCTGAGCCAACAAAGGTTTGTCTCAGATCTTTTACAGTAAAGGACAAAAGCGACAGAAATGGTCTGACCCAGTCACTAACTTCTAATTAGGGACATTCTGCTTAGTGTAAATTGTGTTTTAGTACTGCTACAGTAAGGGTGAGCTGCCATTTCCTTTAACCTTTTGCTTGTTTGATTAGCCAGGCAGATACATGGTACTTCAAGGGTTATTGAGAGCTAGGTTTTTCTTTGTTATTTTGGCATTGGTTCACCCTGACGCAAAACGCAGTGGTCTCAGCCTGGTATACATAGATTCCTTAGGGTTAATTGTTAAAGCTCTGTTCTTTTCTTTTGCTGAGACAGTCTTTTCAAATCTAATGTTTATTTTATAATTAGTTACTGTTCTTTGAGTTTATTCAGTTTGGTTTTCTAACTCCTGGAGTGATGTATTTACATCTTTTCTTTTACTATGACTGTTGGTTAAATGTTTTGTTTTGCCTATAAGTGGTGTAGGGTGGTTTGGTACAACATGGAACATGAATTGATGAATGTACTTTGGTATAATTTGCTGATAATTATGAGTTGATTCCAGCTTAGGGATGATGATGGTAAATTTCAGGTGAATTTTGGCCCCATTTGGAATCCAAACTGGACTGTGTACTGAATGGTTTGCTGAAGATGTCAAAAAGCCACAATGACCCTTTTGCGCTTTCTCACCCCAGGCCATGGAACCAAGGAGTTTGGGGTCCTGTTGCACGTGACACCACCAAAATGAGGCATCAAGGTCACTCATCTCATCCCTCCCACTGCTCATATTGCTGAGAGGGCCACTACAACTGACCATCATCGGATGGAATGCATGTAGGCTCGCTGAGGACGGCAGATAAGTAAACGATCTGCCTTAAGCTTGCAGGGCCCATCCACCATGCCGCTGCTGATGGTGGGGGATTGCACTTTGCTCTGAAACTGCCCCTCAGCATCTGATGGAACGAGAGGAAATAGCAGCAGTTGGGAGGAGCAACGGAAGCAACATCTGGTGTTTGAGACCCCCCCCCCCCTGGGTCCGTCCACACGATGCTGTGACCTGCCTCCAACGACGTATCCAGTACCCCAAATCTCCCGTCTGGTTTCATGGCTCCCTATCCAAAATACATCCCCTCACCATCTCTCAGAATGTCTCTCTCTCTCTCTCTCTCTCTCTCTCTCTCTCTCCTGCCACACAACTGGTGTGGCCCAAAGTGCAGGTTGGCTCCCAGCCCCCCACTTCACGTTGCTTGAAGATGGGCGTCCTTACGAGGACATTTGAGCTGAAGAAAGAGAGTCTGGGTCTGTGATGACCCTACTGTCTCATCTCGACGAAAGGGCAACACCATTCTATGGAAGACATTGTTTAGCTCAAACTACAGTTTCCAGTCCACGGACGAGGCCTTTCACCTCAGCTCTGTCACAGTTAGAGCTGCGTACTAGGGATGAGCCGGATACTCGTTTCAGACAAGTATCCGGTACGGATAAAGCATTTTTGACGAATACGAGCATGAAACGAGTAAAGCGAGTCAATATCTGTAATCGTGCTGAAGGAAAATCTTCATTGGGTAACTGACTGTCTTCACGCTCTGTGATTGGCCAGTCACAAAGAGCGCCCGCCCCTCCCTACTTACAAAACTCTCTAGCCGGCCGGGAGCGCAGTCCGGCCGGCTCATCCACGCACACACACAGACAGTAATGGATCGCGCTGTGATGGCTTCACTGTTTCTCACATTTCTTCAGTTTTCCCTAGGTTTTCTTCAGCTCGCCTCTTTTTCGGTTGAATATTTAAAGTTACTTTTTTCGTAACTAACATGGTGCATTTGACAAGACAGAGCTGATGTGCTGTTGTCACTACCTCCGCTCCGGTCGGGTTTTTTATTTTTTTGATCTCTCTCTCTCTCTCTCACTCTCTCTCTCTCTCACTCTCTCACTCTCTCACTCTCTCACTCACTCACACACACACACACACACACACACACACACACACACACACACACACACACACACCAACATTGCTTTGTTTAACTTTGTGTGGGAAAATGCCAAGTACGTTAAGAAAAAAATCAGTTTAATCAAATTAAACTAAAATAAAAATATAGAAAGTTGTGTCTGGTTCTTGCATTTCATATTTCCTAGTTCCTACTGCATGAGTTCAGATGTATTAATCCATGCACTCAGATATTAATGTTCTGATTTTATTGAAAAACTTGTTCTGTAATAGTTTCTTTACTATTGTGATCAAAAATATTTAATCTCAATTCTGAGGCTGCTCTGTAAATAGTTTTCAAATAAATAATACACATAGCAACTTCTGATCAATCCATATCAATTTCAGACTTAAAATAATACATTGATGTAAACCACACCCACTTCCAGTTAAACCACGCCCACTTCCGGGTTATGCCACGCCCATTCCGAGTACAGATACAGATAATTTAGTTGGTTGAACAGATACAGATACAGATACAGATAGTGGTGTACTCGCTCATCCCTACTGCGTACCATTAACATCAACTTTCCCCCTCTAGCAACTTCCTGAAATCCAACGGATCGACTGAGTTGGCTGGTATCCGATAATTGGTATCAACTCGTGTTAAAGTTTCTTGCACATGTTATGGTTATCTTAATAAAACTAGGCACACAGGATAAAGTAGATTTTGGTGTCTGGGTTATTGTTAAGCTAAAATCCTCGTATTGATTCATAATTCATGTTCATTGATTATTGGGTTAGTGACATCTTATTCTGATTTGTTAAAACAACAAAAATGAACATCAGGAGGGATTGATAGGTATTTTTAATTGTTCATCTTTGTTGTGACATCTTTTCCTTAGTCTATGTGAAGAGTTCATTCACCCTTGCTGCTTAAATGTTGTTAGGAAAAACCCTGACCTAGTTACTTGTTTACGTTTGGGTGTTTTCAGAAACTCCTTTCGGCTCGAGGTGTTTCGAGGTGTTTTTCCATTAGTTAAAGCAAACTGGTTAGACAGGGGTTTCACCTATTTGTGGGTGTGTATGTGCCAATAAATACTCGCTGCAGTTTTCAACTGATTGTGAGAGGAAAATGGCTTCCGTGTTGTATGGTCTGATTCTTTCTCACCCTTTGCAAAGTGTCACACTTTGCAGCGTTTGTTGACCGTTTAAAGGTTTGTTACAATTTACCAAATTGAGAATCTAATCCCTCTGTGTGTGTGCTCTAACTTCCTTTAAGGTAATGTAAGAACAATTTAAATTAAATTACCTAACACCGCCTCTGTACAGCTAACTGTCGAGAACATAAGGCTGTCCATCAGTGCCACCGATCGCAGAGGTCAATGTGTAAATCAACGTTTATGGATGGAAAAAGATGTCAGCATTTTGTAGGCTAGGTTAACGTTTTAATAGCAGTCAAGAATCTGTCAGCTGGCACATTTAGTTTATTTACCATGGCTGGAATCATCCCTGTACCGAATTTTATTTTTATATTAATTCTTCAACATAATTTCAATGGATATTTCCTTAGACTAAAAGCAAAAACTACACAGTGTCACTTTAAATGTGCCGTTTAGAAACATTTCTTCCCCCCAACCCCACACTTAAGGCTGCTGCTAAAACACAGTGGAAATGCAGCCCGGCCTAATGAGGCCGAGTGGATCAGGCCCAAGTAGTTAATAGTAGAAAAACGGGCCATTAGAAAACTGGTCGTATACATCTTCAGATTTCCTTTTTATCTTATGACCAGGTGAAATGAACAGAACTGAATGCACACGTCTTCATGATTTGCTCCACCTGTTTCTCTTCAGTTGTCCCCCCTTTAATTTCAGTTTGTTCCTGTATTCCCTGTCGGTTCATTGTCTCCTTTTCATCTCTTCCTGGTTGCTGCATTATTAAAAGAGTTTCTCACTTTATCCTCATCTGTGCCAGTGTTGTCTCGCACTAAGCAGCCAGCCTGACAGAATGAACTAGTAGCGCTTTCACATTAGACCCAGTTCAGCCCGATCCAGCCCCGTTCAGAGCTTTCACACTCACGAGCAGAGATGTGCGGAGCCGTTAATATTTTCTGACCGAGGCAACCGTGGTTTGTACTTGTAGATTTCTTCAGATACTTTGTTCAGAATGTCAGATTTGGTTCTTGTGCTGAGATACAACAATTTGGAGGACGATTTGTATTCAGCATTTCCCCTTTCAAGCACAAGCTCGGTGTCATACGAAAATTGTGGAATTGGAAACACCGCCGGCCACTGCACGCTTCGAAATGACAGTTTTGGAGGAGATGGGAGTATGTTTGCGTTATTTGATGCCTGTAAAGAGCACTCAACAGCATCAAAAGTGGCACAGGCTGATGAAACATCATCAGTAAGTGTGATTACGAGTGGAACAACTTCCTGTTGAACCACCTTGATTGTTCCCAAATCCTGCAGTTCAGTGGTTGCGTTTAGATTGAAGAACTCGTTTCCAAAATCTGTGTCCATGTATTGCAGGCAAATTTCTGTAGTGATTCCAAAGGTGTTCTTTACGACATTCACAAGTTCTAATAAAGACTGGGGTATACCATTTGGAAGACTCAATTTTTCCACATTGTTTTCGCCCAAGATGACTTTAAGTCTTGCTGCAGCCATGGTAATCTGAAAAACAAACAATTGGCACGAGTCTCTACTTCATGTCCTTAAGGACAAAAAAAAAAAAAAAAAAAAAAACAAGAAAATGTACATGTAAAGCTTAGGGTTAAATACCCCGTTCTGAAATTAGCATCAAAATATCTAAAAACAAATTGGCCGTAAAATGTGATCTGATAATCAAAGCCACAACAATAATCAGTCTGCCTTAAAATACCACACATAGAATTATGTGTTTTCAAACTAAATAATGCATTAAGTAAACATTCAGAGTGCACGTGGAAAAAAGTATGTGATTCCTAACTACTGTAGTTGACGCTCCTTTGACAGCAATAACTGTTCAATAATGCTCAATGAGGAGAAGAATCCAAATCCACCCTTTTGGCACATATTCTTTGGTCAAATGGAACCAGAATTGAGTTGTTGGAAGAACTACCCAACACTGTGTGGAGAAAAAGAGGCTCAGTACAGCAACATCTGAAACTCATCCCAACTGAGAAGTATGGTGGTGGGTAGGGATGAGCCCGTTTCAGACGAGTATCGGGTACGGATACAGACTACATAAGAATAAAAAGCTAAATTGGCTTAAAACAAGACTGATCATCTAACACATTAGACTGGATGTCATACATGCATGAAGAGAACATGCTAACTCCATATATGCATGGGGAGAGTATGCTAATGTCATACATGCATGGGGAGAACATGCTAACTCCAATCGTTTTTAATAAGTTAATGATGGAAAATCTGATGTTCCCCAGGTTTCATATTTGTTACACTGCAAACAGCACATGGCTGTGAAACAAAAAAATCTAATATTATGACACATTTTGCAAATGGCTTCAAAAACAGCCTCTTTGGAGTCACAATAGACACATTAAAAGTGTTAAATCTCCATTTTGTGTCTTTTTTTTGTGACGTTGGAGAAAGCAGCTGTTTCTGCTCACGCTTCAGAAACGTGTCAGTATTTCTTGATGAGCATGCTGGGTGTGTTGATTTGTTTCTACTTAGTGAGTAATTACACTCGTGGCTTCTCTGAGAGGAGCCCAATTTGATTGTTCTGCCTGTCACTTGGTATTAAAAAAGACAAATATGAAATGACTGGTTTGAGGGTAATTCATTTTTGACTTTGGTTTGACATAATTGCGGACATATTTTACAAAACAGGCTGTGTGCCTTTTGATCCGTACCTCACTCACACCGGATGCTGTTTTTGGGCTTGTTTTCGGGCAGAATCCATGTTTTCCTGATTTATCTAACAAGTCTTTGCTGTCCTGTCTAGTCCAATAAAGTCTGTTCAAACACAGACATGGATTCTGAGGGCTTACAGCCCAGTTCTGGACCCACATGTCTGTCCCTCAGGCTGTGTTATGCATGATTGCCAACCTCATGCCTACAAGAGTTATAGGGAAAAGGCTGGTGTGCCTGACTCTAAGGTACATCTGAGGCATGAAAGGATGTACTTTCTGTCTTTTTGAAGGTGTCCCCCTGGGTGCTTGATGATGAGTCAGTCAAAGTGTTGGAAAATTTCCAGAAGCCTGTCTTACCACCCCTCATGCTCCACAAAGAAACACAGTGATCCCCTCCCACCACCAAGGGTGGCTCCGGGCAGCTGTTTAGCTGAAGGCAATGCCCTGATCAAGCATGGGAGAAGACTAGCACTCACTCAAAAATAAACTGTGGGCTGCAGGCTAGGAGCTGCTAACCTCATGTCAGCCTAGAAAACAGCTCCATCCAGCTCTGAAGAACACAGCCAAGTCTCTCCAAGTTTTTCTTATGCATTGAATGTTTATTTGAAACTTGGACATTTTTTCCAGTGTATCGGTCTCAGAACGTACAAAAATTTAACTGTCTGAGAAAGGCAGAGCATGTGTGATTTTTATGACCTCTGAAGATTAAAAACAAAGTGGTTTCTGCTGCAGATCAAGTGGCAAACCACCCGCCACACAGAGGTCCTCTGCTCGTTTTTACTGACCACATCTGTTTGGCTAGGGGTGTCCAACTCAAATTTAAAAAACTGATCCAAGTCAAGGGCTGAGCTGCTCAAGCCTTTCTGTCTCAACATGTTTGCTAATAATAAACATCTGCTACGCTGACGTCGTTAGGTCCGTTTTAGGGGGGCTTCAGCCCCCCTAAAATAATCACAAGCCCCCCTATCATTTTGGTTTATTTTATTTTTTCAGTTAACTTTTTTTTATTTGTTCACATCTACATGCTCAACACAATCACGACACGTGTAGTTGGTACATGAGTTTTTTTTTTGTCTGAAACAGAAATAATAATTAATGAATATAGAACTACACCGTCGCACACAGGAAGTATCAAGAAAGGACTTCCTCCCCTTAAGCTCGGCAGCTTTGTTGACAAGTCAGGGGCAGGGGTTATACAGCAAAACCTTTATATCGATGAGCAAACCCTGCTCAGCGCTCTTGTAAGTCACTCAACATCACATTAGGGTAAGACAGCAACAGCAGCACACCGTTAATATTTCAAGGTTATAGTTCAGACGAGAGAGGAAAATGTTACCGCACCGACATGCTAATGCTAACTCCGCTAGCATGTTTACATGCCGCAAACCATAATGAAAAGCCGCGCCATAGTTAAATGGTCGGAAAACTCCCCTGAAGTGATGTGATTAACGAGCCAGCCAGTTCATTGAGTGACTTAGTGCCACCAACTTGAGTGTACAGTAATGAGTCTGCACAAACAAACTGCTCTGCGCTTGTGTGCAGGAGCTGCAGCCCTCTCTGTGGGCTCAACTCTGTCTCTGCGCATGCAAATCTCTCCCTGCTCTCCTCAACAAGTAGCCTCTCCAACAGTCAATCACAGACAGCTCTCTTTTATCCAATCAAAGCATGTCCAGGAAATACTGCTTTACAGAAAAACACCCATTTAACAGCTAATTGAACTGCTTTCTGCTGCTGGTTAGCTACCAGTCACCATCCACTGCCTGCAAGATACTTTGTTGTAATTCATGTGTCATGATTAGAGTGACCATATTTGACTTCCAGAAAAGACACATTGCCCATTCCTAAAACTGTTAAATTGCACTATTTTCAGTTGAAGAGGACTTTTAATTTCAACATATAAAGTGTTTCTTTTCTGTTTGGTCAGACATAAATGATCCCTTGATGTGTAAAAGGAAGTGAACAGTGGAAATGTCCCAGGAAAAGAGGAGGGTTAATCAACCTAATTAAATATAATTATATAAAGTCCTCTTTATCTGAAAAAAAGTGCAATTTTCCTGGCAGTATTTCCTGGACATGCTTTGATTGCATAATGGAGAGCTGTCTGATTGGCTGACGGAGAGGCTACATTGCTTTGTAAATTGCAAATTGAGCAACAACAGGGAGATTTGTGCAGGCAGAGACGGAGTTGAGCATGCAGAGAGAGGGCCGCATATGACTGCAGAGCAGGTTGTGCTCCTGCTGATTGATCACTGCACGCTCCAGTTGGTGGCACAAAAATCACTCCACACTACAAACCTGAATCAGAATATGGCCGAATGTGTATATTATTGACCATTTTTCTATATTATATATTTTTTCTATAATATATATATTATATTATAGGTACATATATGTATCTATAATATAGTAAACAGCCAGTTTTATAATGTCACATATATTCAAAAGCTACATCAAAACATATATTAAAACCTATATGTTTATATGAATTCTTTCCATGTGGGTTGTCAATTGCTTAATATTTCCTATGTTTACCTATGGGAAAGAAAGGAGATATTGTACTCATCTAACTTTAACATAAATTTTGGCAGCTTAATGTGACATTATGGAAAATGCCATCATCATGAGCAACCAAACATAGGCTATATTAGGCTAACAGTTGTCCATAGTCTGTACCATCTATCCACCAATGGCTGTTTCAATTATTGTGAGTGAAAACTAAATGGCTTAGTAGCATTTTTTTTTGGCATTAGAAATTGAAAATGTTTTTCAATGTGTTGGCTAGATGGATATATGAAGATTTTTTTAAGAGAGTGAGTGAGGAACAGGAGAGAGACCAGGTGGTTGATGCTGAGGAGATCTGCATGGTCAAGGTCAGTGATCTACAGTGAAAACAGGGGCGAGCGCATCGTTATGAGCATTTACCTGAGCACAAACTTCCCAAGCAAAATTGAACAGTTTTCTATTTAGGAGTGAACAGGTAAGAGACCTTGAGAAAAAAAAACTATAATAATCATGTGACCTGCAACCTTATGTCAAGTTGTATCTGTATAGTTGACTTTCTGTATTATAAGTTCTACTACTTGCTGGATATTTTCATATGTACTGTTATTTTGTCTTGTAATAGTTAATTACACACTCCTTTATTCCATATCATAGCAGTGTTATTCATATATTAAAACTGTCAACTGCACACTCATTTGGCAGAATAAAAGTTTGACAATTATTCATTTGTTCTTTATTGTCACATTTCAGTAACATTTATAATTAAACAAGTTGTAATTAAACAAATTAAATAAATGACTACAACATTTCCCCCTGTTAAGTGCAGTAGACTGAAATGAATAGCTTTATTTGGAAATATAACATGTCAAATTTTTAATGGACTTACATAAAATCTTTCTTCAACATAGACCCCACTAATTAACTGATTAAGTGTTATTTTTTATAAAAAGAAGAGAGAAAATGCACAAAAGTAGGAAAGGAAAGGAAAGTGATAAAATAATAGGTTTTGTTAGATTTTCTTCAGATAATGAATTAATTGACAAAGTTTTTGCAGGGTGTGACAAAAAACGTTCGAGGTCAAGCTCCTGGGGCTAAGCCCCCCCTATATCTCAATCCTAGTGACGTCCATGATCTGCTAAATGCACAGTAAAGCACAATGAGCACTGTAGTTTTATAGGAAACTGTAGATAACTTTTAGCCTGCACAAATCTTTGTTTATAGAGAAACCTCCCTTGACTCGAGACACAAGGTGCATTTTTTGGACTTTAGTAAATGTACACTTTATCTAATTGTGCATTCTTAATGTTAGTTGGGTCTAGACTGTTTGTGATCCAAATATTAATCTGGACTGTGATAAATGTTGGTTTTTGTGCCACTTTTGTTTTCTGTTTTAGTTTGGACAAGAATACGTTTTCAGAGTTCTCCACACAAATGGAAGGACATCTTAGATACATCTCACTGTCTGACCCGTATGATCCCACCCACTTACTATCAGCCTGCAGGCAGTCAGAGGGAGCTAGATGACACCGAGCCTGCACCTGTACCTTGCTCTATCACTTTAGTGCTGACCTCCACCCCACCATCAGTCTGCTGTTTCTCTGCCCTGTAGCAAGGAAGGCCTCGGTCTGGATCACGCAGCATGGTGAAGTTCAAGGCATGTGAGGCAGTCCAGTAAACATCACCAACACTATCAGGATCATGCACCATTTGGTTTGCAGCTCACACTGCTTGTTAAAGGAGCAAGATGTAACAATTCTACAGTGAAAAAATCACTAAACAGTCTAATGTTTCATTCAAGTTGGAAGAAAGGTTATACTCAGGGGTGCACATGATAGTTTTGGCCTGGTTCTCAGAGGAGAACCTAGGATTGTTATGTTAAATGTGTTTTTTCTAAACCTTCCTCACAATAGGAACAAAAGTCATAACAGAATCTGTGCTTCCAGTCACAGGAAGACTTCAGACAGAAGACCGAACTCTTAAAAACTCTTATCTTGTCTCATACAGTAATTTCCTCACTTTACAGGTTAATTACAGTCATATTGTGTTTTATACAATGAATATTTTATTTAAAGAGATTTTAACAAGACTTGAGTGGACAGTAATGAATGAATCAATAATAACTGTTATTCTTGCAGTGATTTTATTATGCGTTATGTCACATATTAATGTCAGCATATTAACAAAGGACTTGTATCCAGTGCTTAATTTGTAAATCAACATTCCCAGAATGCAAATACTGATGTCAAACCAAAGTTCACTAAACATAAAACAGATGCCGGTGTCTCTTGTGTTTGCTCACAATCTATATTTCCATATGTCTCTCCTTCTCCATGGATCTACCTGTCGGAGGATTTAACCACTGATTGGTCAGCTGCTGCAGCTGTCAGTTATTGTGGGAATGTGCACGGTGTCGGAAAACACTTCCCTATTTTTCTCTCCTCTGTCTGAGCTGATGGTCACGCGCGGCACGTCCATCCACATATAAAAATATGGACCTAGCCTGCCCATTGCTCCGCCAGGGGGAAAGCTGAAGCCAGAAATGGGAGGCTCCCACCACTGATTTTTTTTTTTTACCAAGTCACGCCCACACAATCCAAAAATGGGAAAAGAGGTGGGTCTTAGGGTTGGGCTGTTATGTTTGGTAAAGGATTAGAACAAATTTAACTAATCTAGCTACTAGCTAATTTAGCTAACCCAAGAAGCTAAGAATGGCACCAGGGACTGCGGGGTAGCCCGCTCGCATGACAGACCAGCTTTAGTGCGAAGCTGTAGTCCTTCTGCTCACCTGTTTGAAATCCAAAGATGACAGATCATCTGCTGCTGTGGTCCCCAGACTCTGGAACTCTCTCCCCCCTGAGCCTGAGATCAGTGGACTCAGTGGTCTCCTTTAAAAAGCAGCTGAAAACTCACCGGTTCAAGCTGGCTTTGGCGTGACCTTCATCACCCTCTCCTTGTGCTGCTCTCCCTACCTATTCCACCTTCCTCAGGATCCACTGATTTCCCTCTTTCCTATTCTCCCCCTCTTTATTTACATTTTTTAATCACAATTGCCAATTTTTGCTCTTTTTATTTTTATTTTTAATCATTTTCTAAATTATTTTTTATATCTTACATTTTTTTTTTGTGAAGCTTTTTCTTCTTCTTCTTCTTCTTCTTCTTCGGTCTACTGTGGACTGGGACTGTTAAATTGCAAGCAGAGCCAGACCACTGTGACCGGGAGCCCTGGCCTTTCAGATCAGCTCATTCACCATGGATGGAGATCAGCTGGACATTAGCATGCTAACCCAAAGCTAATGAAGTTAATTAGGCTGAAGCCCCACTAAAATGGACCTAACACACACACCAAGTAATGTTTCTGTGGTTACATTGTGATTTCTTAGTAAATATTCTATTTAGTGAGAGATAAACTTTATTGTATTTATCCTAGTGAATCTATAATTAAATGGGTAAACTAGTAGTAGCATGTTCAATGTTATTATCAGGAGAGGGAGAATGTTTAGGTGGTTAGCAGCAGTCTGCTAGCTGATGTCCACCCCCTCTCCTGCAGGAGGACCTTGGCTTTGTAGATCTAATAAGTCAGGAGATATTTCATGATTGGTTATCCTGGTCATGGGTGTATGACACCACTGGTGTCATGGGTGGCACACTGATGAAGCAGGCCTCGTCTACGTTCATTTTTCATAATGAAATATTGGGTTTAAGGATGAATAAACTATCATACATGATGATCTTGGATTAAAACTGGTGTGTGATGTAAGGAAGTGCCAGTCTGTTTGATAAGAGAATAAAACAGCAGCCCTTACTCCCTCTCTCCCTCCCAGGATGAGGTGTTATATAAAGAGAGCAGCCACAGCATAAATGGGGGCTGCAGTAGGCAAGCTGGATCATCACTAGAGAACAGCTCACTCTCAGTAATGTTTCCTTGTGCTCTGGCAGAGTGAGCTCCACTGACTACATCACATCCTCCAACCATGAAACATGTCTACAGAATGTTGTCCCCTGATGGACAACTGAATGAAGCTTACTGCCCCAAAGCTGAGCCACTTAGAAAACATATCTTCTCCCACCCAATCCCCCAAATCCCCAGTCTGATTGCTATAAGCCATGTGCGCCTGGCCAGAATCTCAGCATGCTCTCTGCAGGAAGCCGAGATGTAGAGAAAGATTAAGGAGATGTGCAGGGGCTGGATGGCAGATGGAGGTTCAGGCTGGTGTACCTTCATAGAAAGATGTGCCTGCTGGGCACTACAGCAGTAGGGGCACCCTTGGCCATCCCTGGGACATGGTGGTTTTGTGGTCTCCAGCAGAGGATAGCTCAGCTGGAGCTTTACATCTCCCTATGTCACAACCCCCCCGCGGCCCATTAGAGCAGATAGGTCTGCCATCAACACAATCATGCTGAGGTAGCGTGAGCCACACAGTGACTTAAGCCAAGAGGCATGTGCACTCTGTGGGATTGTTGGTCAACACTTTCACTTTCTTTAGGACTCTTGTTCGTGACCTACAGCCAGCAGCAAAACTAAAATAGAAAATAGAGTCACAGTGATTTCTTTGTCTATGTGTATCACAATTTTACCGGCTCATCACAAAATGTGAAAATGAATACAAACTGCAAAGTGACTTCAGTCTCAGCCCCACTGTTGCTTTTTCTTGCTTATATTTCCTTCCCTCCTTATAAGCGGCCATAGCTAAAAAGCATTTGGGGAACCATAAAGTGTGCTATAATGGATTTTGACCACAGATGTTTTCCCTGCATACACACCAGACTCACAAACACGATAATGAAAACATTGCCTGTATTTCTTTCTTTGCAGGGGGAATGTGCTCTTTTCCAGGAATAAAATGGCCCAATTCTTCCTGCATCTTTAGTCTGCCTCCCTCCCTTCCTCACCACCCCAAATCCCTCCTGTGGCCCGGCGCTCTCCTTTAATGAGTAGCTGGAAACGACAGCTTTAATCACCGCCTGTGGCCACGGTGAAGGATCCGTTAATGATAGAAAAAGAACAGAGGGCCATTTGCATCAATCAGGCCAAAATCACTTTTTATGATAATGCAGTAGAGAGGAAAGAGGCTACGATGATGACTTCTGCATGGTGATAATGATGACTGGGCTCCCTCCCTCACATCCAGTCTTAAAGAGACAGATCAGCTAGAAGCAACTTATTTTGGTAAACCCTGGAATTAGGAACTACCCTTCTGTTATTTATCACTGTACTCAAAAAAGGCAACATAGGCATCTGCTAAATTGTCATAAGTCAAAAATGTTGCTTCTATTAGATAAAATCATGTTTTTTAGTTGTACATTTTTTTAATCATGTAGTTTTAGCACAACATGCAACAAGTTGAAATTTACTAAAAAATATGTATGCTAACTGAACATAATCCAAATGGGTTCAGTTAGCAAATCAGTTCCAGTCCAGAACGCAGGGTGGCAGTACTGAGCAAATTCCTAATAACAAGTAGCCTACGTAGGTTTCGGTTCAGAAGGGCAGCCATTTCGAGACTGAACCACGTCCATGGAAGAAGTTGAATTAATCTTTTATTATCCATCAAACAGAAAAGATTACAGGTGCGGATAGTTTATAAAATGCAATATAAATACCTATTTACCGTTTTTATATTTGTATTTTTCACTACCAAATGTTTTTATCACACTCGTGTTGGGAGTAGAGCAATGCACTAGCTAGATTTAGTGGTAAAACAATTGTTTTAATGTAAAATAAAATGTTTCATAAACCAGTGATTACGTGACTAATTCTAAAAATTATCCGCCAGACTGTGCAACTAAAAGAATACATGTTGAGCAGTTTACCATCGGTACTTGTTCTATTTTTTTCCTTCTTTGAATCGCTAAATATGCTAGCTTAGCCATGATTTCTTGTCCAATCCAGGGGCAGACAGAATTAGCATTGCTGGTCTAAATTACACAGAATAATTATTTTTAATATTTGGTTTTTCATTGTTTTGTCATGCCGCGTTCACACGAATATAACACACATTTGATATTTTGCTTGTCCCTCGTGAAGGTATCGAAGCACCGCAGCGCTTCCAGTTAATGGCTAAATGCTAAATGGAGGTTATCGTTGCCTACGTAGGCATAGGCAACGATAACCTCGTGAGATCAAGGCAGCCGCAGATTTCAGAGCAAGGCGCTTCAGATGCTCTCCACCGCCTGCTAAACCCGGGGCATGATGGGAAACACCTGGCTCTGACCTGATCTAAGATCTGATTGGTTCACAGTTTGATCCAAAAATTCTGTGGTAGAATGCGAAATGTTAGTTGGTCTTATGTGTTCTGTAAATCATGTTAAGTTGATGAAGACAACTTTATAGGCCATAAGGAGAAATGTGATTTAATACAAATTGTTTTCTTTTGTGACATTTCCTATAATGTTTATGTTTATTTATTTGGCAGACGCTTTAATCCAAAGCGACTTACAATTTATAATCTACATGGCATGTTGTGATATGTGGGGGAAACCGGAGTACCCGGAGGAAACCCACACATGCATGGGGAGAACACGCAACTCCACGCAGAAAGGCCGCAGCCGAGTTTCGAACCTGCAGCCTTCGTGCTGCAAGGCAACAGTGCTAACAATTGTGCCACCATGCAGGACACTAAAAATCTACAGTTGATAACCTTTATTATTACAGTCGTATCTTCATATGCACATGTCTACAATATGATATCCACAAGCATGTGAGAATGTGTTTTTATTGCTAATAGGCACCAGAATTGTACACTTTTATGAACACTAATGCAATATCTTTCAGTCATCGCCACCCGCAAGATACATGTAGGTAAATCTGTCCGACTTAAATGCCGGCTTTCAGCCATTCCCCCTGCTGTGTCCGTCTGCTCTCGTCTCTTCTCCAGGCGAGGCGCTGCTCATCTCGAACAAGGCTACTGTGACTCAAATGTTCCCGAATCGGTCATAGAGTGCATGAGCCAATGCAGCTGTCTTGTTAATGTAGCGTCCACATAAAATTCTGCAGTTCTTCCAGGTTTTCAGTCTTGAATGTTCTACAGGGTGTGTGCTGTTTTTAGATCAGATTCTGAACAGGAAATGACGTAACAAGCTCGTTTTGCGTTCCAGATTCCAACTAAAAAAAATTGATGCCACCAATGTTGTTGAGTACTAAATCAAAGCAATTATATAACCAAATATTATCTGCATCTAAATAATATTGAGACGTACGCCCTTAGACAGTTGCCACATACAACCATAAAACGTTCAAATTAAATGTAAAATTATAAACGCCAGGAAAAGTAAAAACCATAAACACTGGTCAGTTTGGTGGCAATGTTACATTTTTCAACAACGTAACTATTGATAACGACAATAAACAACTTACTGATGCTCTTAAAGAGCAAATTTTTTTTCTGATTACCTGTATAGATGAGTGTCTAATGGTGCTGTACACATGTGTAATCATTAGTGTGGCAGATTAGTTCAACTTACTTTAAATTTAATATTTCAGCCCAAAACCATAATTCTATCTCCATCTTCAGGTTAAAACTCTGCTCCACATTCATGTAGAACCAGCTGTGGTTGATGGCTGAGCTGAAAAACGTGACGTTATCAGCAAATTACTACGTGGCTGCACCACACTTGTCTCCAGGTGAGGCAGCCACACCTCCACCTGGCTCAGCCACTCACCTGCCGATTTGACACGTTACCGCTTGGAGCCGCTCGCCTCCTTGAAAAAAGACCCTCCTCCCCTTTTTCATCTAAAGATCGCGTTTGATAGGAAATCCTCCAGAATGCTGCAGAATTTGTGTTTGCTTTAATCCTGAGGTGTAAGTCTTGTGTGAGAGCGTGCGAGTGCGCACACGCTCATTAACAACTCTTTTTTAGATCGAGATACTCTGACAGCGCACGTGGGAGGGTTGAGGGGGGTGCGGTCTACCACGGCCTCAGTGCTGCTCTCTCTGTTCGCCAGGAGACGCCTCTTTCAGAAGCGTTTTCCTAACAGGAAGTGTGGATAAAATACGTCTCCACCCATGTCTTGACCTTCACTTTAAATAGCAAAAAGAAAGAAAACAGAACATAAAAATGAGGGGAAAAAATAAAGACAATAACTACTTCCTGGTTGCACTGGCCACAGCCATCTTTAAACTTGCAATCTCGGGGTCAGCTGAAATACAGGTGCTGGCCAGTAAATTAGAATATCATCAAAAGGTTGAAAATATTTCAGTAATTCCATTCAAAACGTGAAACTTGTACATTATATTCATGCAATGCACACAGACCAATGTATTTCCAATGTTCATTACATTTAAATTTGATATTCATAAGTGACAACTAATGAAAACTCCAAATTTGGTATCTCAAAAAATTAGAATATTCTGAAAAGGCTGAATATAGAAGACACCTGCTGCCACTCTAATCAGCTGATTTACTCAAAACACCTGCAAAGGCCTTTAAAAGGTCCCTCAGTCTTGTTTTGAAGGCACCACAATCATGGGGAAGACTTCTGACTTAACAGCTGTCCAAAAGACAATCATTGACACCTTGCACAAGGAGGGCAAGACACAAAAGGTGATTGCTAAAGAAGCTGGCTGTTCGCAGAGCTCTGTGTCCAAGCACATTAACAGACAGGCGAAGGGACGGAAAAAATGTGGTAGAAAAAAGTGTACAAGCTCTAGGGATAACCGCACCCTGCAGAGAATTGTGACGACAAACCCATTCAAAAATGTGGGGGAGATCCACAAAGAGTGGACTGCAGCTGGAGTCAGCGCTTCAAGAACCACCACGAGGAGACTCATGAAAGACATGGGATTCAGGTGTCGCATTCCGTGTGTCAAGCCACTCTTGAACATGAAACAGTGCAAGAAGCGTCTCGCCTGGGCCAAGGACAAAAAGGACTGGACTGATGCTGAGTGGTCCAAAGTTATGTTTTCTGATGAAAGCAAGTTCTGCATTTCCTTTGGAAATCAAGGACCCAGAGTCTGGAGGAAGAGCGGAGAAGCACAGAATCCACGTTGCATGAGGTCCAGTGTAAAGTTTCCACCGTCAGTGATGGTGTGGGGTGCCATGTCATCTGCCGGTGTTGGCCCACTCTGTTTCCTGAGGTCCAGGGTCAATGCAGCCGTCTACCAGGAAGTTTTAGAGCACTTCATGCTTCCTGCTGCTGACCAACTTTATGGGGATGCAGACTTCACCTTTCAACAGGACTTGGCACCTGCACACAGTGCCAAAACCACCAGCACCTGGTTAAAGGACCATGGTATCCCTGTCCTTGATTGGCCAGCAAACTCGCCTGACCTTAACCCCATAGAAAATCTATGGGGTATTGTGAAGCGGAGGATGCAATACGCTAGACCCAACAATGCAGAGGAGCTGAAGACGACTATCAGAGCAACCTGGGCTCTCATAACACCTGAGCAGTGCCACAGACTGATCGAGTCCATGCCACGCCGCATTACTGCAGTTATTGAGGCAAAAGGAGCCCCGACTAAGTATTGAGTGCTATACATGCACATTCTTTTCATGTTCATTCTTTTCAGTTGGCCAACATTAGAGAAACAAACATTTTTTCATTGGCCTTTAGAATATTCTAATTTTCTGAGATACCAGATTTGATGTTTTCATTGGTTGTCACCTATAAATATCAAAATTAAACGTAATAAACATCGGAAATACATTGGTCTGTGTGCATTGCATGAATATAATGTACAAGTTTCACGTTTTGAATGGAATTACTGAAATATTTTCAACCTTTTGATGATATTCTAATTTACTGGCCAGCACCTGTATATGAGCTCGCAGCTCGGAATTATATGAGTCATTTCCGGCAAACTTGTTTAGGCAAAACAAGTTCCGAAGACAACTGGAATCCACTAAAAGTTTTATATGGCGTTGTGCAGTTTGAGATGGAGCTGAATGCTACGACTGATCTTTATTCGTTTTGTTTTTAAGAAATGCATGCTTAGAATACAGGAAGAGGTGAAACAATTATTTCAAATTGACCACTGCAATGGTACTAAATACTAAAATTGTGTAAAATCTTTACATAATATGAAGTTGATTTCTCCATCGATTCTCTTTTCTTTCAATTTGTTGCAGACCTTTGTGCCCTGTGCTGTCTCCACCGTTTGCCATCCTTCTTCGAAAGGGTCCTGTTCTGCAAGTCTGACTGAGTGATTGCTGTAATAGGGAGCCATCTGCTAGTGTCCGGTTTATGATTTCATTACTTAAGTGTAAAATGTAGAATAGTTTCAAGCTTGTTCCAGGTAAAAAGGGGCAGTTTGAAACATGGGTTAAATATTACACACCCTTCAGCGGAGGCTTACAGCTGTGCTTTGTCATGAAGTAGTCCCAAGTCTAAAATGGTGCCTGTGATTCCTTTGTTAGTAATTATTTTCACTTGCATGCAAAAATGATAATCACGATTGACTGAAAATGAGATCTTGATTATTTAAGAAGATTTTTTAAATTAATGTTGATTTTATTTTTTTTTTATTCGATCAAAATTGCTCAGGCCACAATCAAAACAAAAATAAATAAGAAAAAGAAAGAAATCCACAAAAACAACCTGATTCATAGTATAAAAATGTCAACACACTTGCTCATAGTTTATGACCCAAAGGCTGAGGTTTAACTTATTTAAGCCTAACCAATACAGCCCCAAATACCGAACCAATATCTTACAAATACTAACAGCAAGTATGATACAGGACTTTATTTACTCACAATGCTAGTTGAATCGATTCGCTTACTGTGTTTTATGCTAAGTTAAACAAAAAAGTGTACAGCTGGGTCAGGAGAATGACTGGGCTGGTTTTTTCCCATTTGTCTAATATGGAAATATGTCAACAGACAGAATATCAATTTTCAGTGGATGATCCCTTTAAATGAAACTTTCGGCTTTTGATTTGTGATTACTCCTAAACACATTTATTTATGTTTCTTTTTTTTTCCCCATTTGTTCACACATGGTTGAAATGGCTATTCCAATAAAGCTGCGAATTACCCTTGGAGTATACAATTCCCAAAGATTTACCCTACAAGATCGAATTCCAGACACTGTAGGTGAACTTGAACAGCACATCAAGAGTCAGTGTGGAGTTGAAACACCCTTCAGGTTGCAATTTATGGATGCTGAATTTGGCAATGAGTTTACTAACTTGACTTCAGTGTCAGAGATCCAGGACAAAAAGTACCTTAAAGCTCATCTTTGATTCAGCACCATGTGATCTTCTTGGTGGCCCCCCACCCCTGCCACTCTACTCTACTGCCACACCAGTGTCCATTGATGAGCCACAATTTTCACCTGGTTCCTCAAATGATACTGACATTTTGTCCACTCCTGAATCATCCTCTTCACGTTTATCTGGTTGGCATGTGTTTTTCGTGTGCCACATTTGCCATATGATTGTGAGCTGCAGCTGAACAAAGCCAATGCTGCTTTTAAAGAAAGTGGAACACTGTTGTTGGATCCAGACATAATACTTAAAATTGCCATTCTCAAAAGTTTGGCTGAAGAAATAGTACAGTACAAAGTGTAGCCCTCAGACAGGGAGTTTGACGAAGTTGCTGAAGCCCTTGTTGAATCCCACCCATGTCTTAAAGAACCAGGCTCTTCCACCGGATATAGTGGCTGGAAGGTTAGCTTAAAATACAAGCTAGCCAACTACAGACGGAAGCTCAAGAGGCTTGGATGTCCATAGGTGGAACTAAATTCGCTCACAAATAAACCTGTCAACAAATGCAGATATAACCTTACAGTAAATATGAAACCAACTTTGGTATACTCTTACAGCAAGCACAATCACTGGATGAAGAAATTGAGAGTGTTGAAACAAGCTCAGATCAGATTCAGCAGGTGAGGGTTCAGGAAGCAAACATAAGCAAGTTTTATCCATCTGCAGGGCTTTGCATTGGTTCAACTTGTACAAAAATTTGGAAGGAAAACAGATTTGATTAAAACAACAAATAGATCTACAACACTGCATTTACTACTAAAATACAAACAGAAAAGAAAGTTGTGTGTATAACATAATGGCAATAGTAGACCAATTGGAGAACACTGTAGAATCAAAACATTTCTGAGCACTATGTAAAGAAACTAATGACAACTGAATAATTACATTATAGGTCAAGCCATCAGCTACTGATGCGGGGAAGCAGGATAACCCTCCACATGCAAACCAGGAGATCCATAAAGCTGAGGGTCCAAGTTCCCCATACCAACCAGCAGCACAGCTAATTGAGCCACAAACTCTGCCGAACCGCACTCTTCACTTCCAGGAGAGCTGGTTCAAAATCTTCCCCTGGCTCCATTACAGTCCTGAAATAAAAGGAGTTTTGTGCTTCTACTGCACAACTGCTTTTAAAAAGAACATTTCAACAATGGCAAAAAAAAACTGAACATACCTTTATTTCTCAGGGGTTCAGAAACTGGAAGAAGGCTAGGGAGTCATTTGACAGGCACGCTGGTAGTAGGACACACATAATTGCTGTCAACACACACACACACACACACACACACACACACACACACACACACACACACACACACACACACACACACACACAGGTCTGTCTCGGGCACTGAACATGTTCCAATATGCCTCCGGTATGTTGATGATGGCCTGGAGCCTAAGGAGGACTTTGTTGGGCTGTACGAGGCTTCTTCAACAACTGGCGAACATCTTTTTAAAATCGCCTCTGATGTGCGGCTTCGTCTAAACTTGCCTTTCTCAGGTCTACGTGGACAGACCTATGATGGAGCAGCAATTAGTCGGGACACCTGTCAGGGTTACAAGCTCAGATTAGGAGAGCAACCATTGGCCACCTTTGTCCACTGTGGCCCACACTGTGTGAACCTTGTCACACAGGCTGCATGTACCTTCACACCTGTAATCAGGGATGCTCTGCAGTGGGTACATGGGCTGGGCTGCATGTTCGCTCAATCTGGCAAATGCTAAACTATATTCAAAGACATATGTATATCATAAAAAGGCTCCTTCACTACCATCAAGCCTCTGTGTGCCACCAGATGGACTGTGCGCACACCAGCAATCAGAGCAGTCCTGACTCAATATGAGTCTATCTTGGCTGCCCTGGAAGAGATAGCATCTACAAATCTCACTGACAGTACTACTTCTAAAGCTAACGGCCTACTTGACGGACTGGAAAAGGGCAACTCCATTCTTGGCCTTTTCCTGGGACAAGAGATCCTCATGATGTTGGAGGAGCTGAACTTGAGTCTGCAGGCAAGAAGAAAAACCATCAGTGGAATGCTGAAAGCTGTTGAATACACCAGACGGGGCTTTCTCTCTTTCAGGACTAATGATAGTTTCATGGGCATCTATGGTAAAGCTGTGAAACTTGATGCAGACTTGTTCCTCCAGCCAGTACACCCACCTCATGTCCAAATGCCATCCAGAAAATATGGTGGTCCAGCCAAGCATCATACTCCTGCGACACCAGAGGAGTATTTCCAGGTCCATTTTTTTCAGTGCCATTGACATGGTGATCACCCAGCTACATGATCGCTTTGACCAACCGAGCCTAGAAAATCGGAACAAGCTGGAGAAGCTGCTGTTTACTGGAAAGACCAATGATATGGTGAGCCTGTACCGAGAACTGGACCTGCAAAAAAGGCAAATTCAGTTGGCAATGTTTAAAGCAAATCATACCTACACTTCCTGCAAAGAAGCTGCCCAAATTCTTAGAGGGATGCAACCAGAGGTCAGAAGGCTCTTCTCACAAGTTGAGACTCTGATGAGACTGTTAATTGTGGTCCCAGCGTCATCCTGTGAGGCTGAAAGGAGTTTCAGCGCTCTGCAACGGTTGAAGACCTGGCTGAGGTCAACAATGACACAGCTGAGGCTCAACAGCACTGCAGTCTGCCACATACACAGGGATAGACTGAAGAGGCTAGACAAAAGAGAAATAGCCACAGCTTACATTGGTACATCTGAGAGACGGGTGTACATCTTTGGCCACTATTAACTCTCCACCTGATTGGAAAAACACATAAAACACAAACAATCCACTTGTTTACTGTCTCAAATACACTCACAGCATTAGTTATTAAGATTACCGTTCTAACATCAAGTTCAATACGCATTTAATTTTGGTTCACCAATTGTTTTTTTTAGCTACATTTAATTTAATCATTCTACTGTTCTCAGTGTGTTCACAATCTGGCTGTAAGCACGCCTGAAGGACCCCTGCATTAATCACATTAAAATATCACCTTCTTTTGGTGTTAAATAAAATATAACATTGCTTACCCCTTGGAGCTAAACAAGAATAAGTGATTATTGAGCAGTGTGGGTGACGTGCTCTCCTGCTTATCACAACTGCTGACAGCTGCTTGCAGGGTGGCAGGGTAGAGTACTCAGTAGGGATGAGCGAGTGCACCACTATCTGTATCTGTGTCTGTATCTGTTCAACCAACTAAATTATCCGTATCTGTATCTGTACTCGGAATGGGCGTGGTATAACCCAGAAGTGGGTGTGGTTTACATCAATATATTATTTTAAGTCTGAAATTGATATGGAATGATCAGAAGTTGATATGTGTATTGTTTATTTGAAAACTATTTACAGAGCAGCCTCAGAATTGAGATTAAATATTTTTGATCACCATAGTAAAGAAACTATTACAGAACAAGTGTTTCAATAAAATCAGAACATTAATATTTAAGTGCATGGATTAATACATCTGAACTCATGCAATAGGAACTAGGAAATATGAAATGCTAGAACCAAACACAACTTTATGTATATTTTTTTATTTTAATTTGATTAAACTGATTTTTTTCTTAACGTTCTTGGCATTTTGCCCCACACAAAGTTAAACAAAACAATGTTGATTAAGGTGTGTGTGTCTGAGAGAGATAGAGAGGGAGAGAGGGAGTTAAAAAAAACAAACAGACAGGAGCGGAGGTAGTGAGTGACTGATGCAGCACATCAGCTCTGTCTTGTCAAATGCACCATGTAAGTTACGAAAAAAGTCACTTTAAATTTTCAACCAAAAAAAAGGCAAGCTGAAGAAAACCTAGGGAAAACTGAAGAAACGCGAGCAACAGTGAAGCAATCACAGCGAGATCCGTTACTGTCTGTGTGTGTGCGTGGATGAGCCGGACGGACTGCGCTTCCGGCCGGCTAGAGAGTTCTATTTCGTCTAGTCTTAGCCCTTAAGCGAGCTGCTATTGGAAGGGTGATCTCAGCATCAGCCAATCATGAAGAGCTTAAATGTACGCCCACCACGTGGGCACCCCTTGTGGGTTATATAAGTGGAGCGACTCCACTGTTCGCCTCCGTTTTCTCTTCACGCCAAGCTTAAGAGCTTCTTTTAAGAGCAATTCTACAAGAAAAATCTACTCACCGACCATGTCCAGCGACGCCAGGACCTGCCCGGCCTGCCAGACGGGCTCCATCTCCAGCGGCGACCTGCACGCCAAGTGTGAGGTCTGTCTCGGGGCTCACCACGCTGGCCTGGCCTTGACCCCCAGGCCTCGTGCCCGTTTTGTACCGCTCTGCCCGTGGCTGAAAAGGTCCGCCGGGTCGAGTACTTCACCCCCTCCACCGACGAGGAAATTCCGGTGGCTGGCACGTACTCGCTGGACAAGGCGTTACGGTTCTTCAACGTCGGCCAGGAGCCGGCTGGCTCCTACCGATTGGACGATGTCATCGACAGCGAGGAGTACGACGAAGCTGGCTTCCATAGCCCTTCCCTCCTGTACAACACGGAGGTCGACTACGAGGCTGGCTGCCATAGCCCTTTTTCCCTCCAGTACAACACGGAGGTCGACGAGCCTCGTGAGGAGCACGACGAGGCTGGCTGCTGCAGCCATTATTCCCTCCTGTACAGCACGGAGGTCGACGAGCCTCGTGAGGAGCACGACGAGGCTGGCTGCCGCAGCCATTATTCCCTCCTGTACAACACGGAGGTCGACGAGCCTCGTGAGGAGCACGACGAGGCTGGCTGCCATAGCCCTTTTTCCCTCCTGTACAACACGGAGGTCGACGAGCCTCGTGAGGAGCACAACGAGGCTGGCTGCCGCAGCCATTATTCCCTCCTGTACAACACGGAGGTCGACGAGCCTCGCTCAGCGGGTCCTTCTGCCCCAGTGGTTTCTCGCTCCTCCCTGCCAGCAGTTAGAGCACTGCTCCAGGAGCTGCCCGCCATCATCTCCGCGGCTGCGACCCGCAGGTGGCTAGCCGTTCCAGAACCGGCTCCCCTGAGGCGGATGAATTGGCGGGAATTTTTGGGGCAACACAGACGCGCTGTCCAGACCCCGTCTGGCCGCACTTCCCCGCTGCCATGAGCTGCTGGTCCGCCGCCTTCTCCGAGCCTGCCAGGCTCGAGGCGCCAATTTCCACATATGCGCCCATTACCAAGGTCGAGGGCTTCTCCGACCAGGGCTGGCCATCCGTTCCTCCACTGGAGCTGGACTTGGCCTCGCTGTGTGGCGTCAAGAACCACCTCACTGGACCGCGAGCAGTTCCCACTAAGCATCGAGGGCTTCTCCGACCAGGGCTGGCCATCCGTTCCTCCACTGGAGCCGGACTTGGCCTCGCTGTGTGGCGTCAAGAACCACCTCACTGGACCGCAAGCAGTTCCCACTAAGCATGACCAGCTGCTGAGGCGGCTCGCCGATCGCGCACACCAGTGCGCCTTCCAGACCAGCGCTGCAGGAAATAACATCGCCTTCTCGCCTTTGGCGTTTCCAAAATGGTGGAGGAGCTTGACTCTCCTGTCGAGTCAAAAACCATCATTACTAAAACTGCTGATGCCATCCTCAATCTGTGCGCTGCTGTACTCACCGGTTCTGCTCGCATTGCTGCCTGGCAGACCCTTATCCAGCGGCCTTGTGGCTCACGGCCCTGCCCTCCATTCCTTAACACCTGCACAGAGAGATGCTGGAAGGCCACATCACCTCTGACGTTCTGTTTGGTCCCCATCTTACGAGCATCATCTAGAGGGCTCAGCAGCTGAACTTTCAGCCACGGTGCGAGACCTGGTCCACTCTCGGTCAGCCTGCACTCCGGCCGTTCCCCCAGAGGATGGGACGAACGGCGCGGAAACTCCATGCGCCCAGCTGCACGGCCCGCCCCGCGGAGCCGGCCTCCCGCTGAGGCGGGACCAGGGAGTTGGCGGCCAACGGTTCCGAACGAGCCAGCAGACACAGCCTTGGCAGTCACAGGAACCTCGCCGAAAACAACCACGAAAACGACTCGTTGGGGAGAATATGTGTGCTTATGGCTGCAATGTTAACTCTGTGAATTATTTTGGTTTTGAAATAAAAACCCAAAAAACGTCACATCGAGAGCACAATCCTACAGTCCTCTGCAGAACCTTCTGCCGAATCCTCACACATGATGTTCCCCGCACCAAGCACTGCAGCACATCTGCATGTTCACACAGTCGGACTCGGTCATGTTACACGGGTAGCTGTAAGGGTGCGCTCCATTTGCGCACCGCCCCCAGCCTACGGCCAGGCCCGACTCATCCCGCTTCCCCCACAACTTTGGGTGGGACGGGATGTCATGGCGCTGTCGCGACCACGCGCAAAGCGCGCACATTGCGCGGCTCCATCCGCTGGCACTTTGACGTTCCCGTGCACGGGCCCGGCTCCCACTCGTCCTTCATGGAATCCACGCTCTGCGGTGCGGATCAGCCTCTTCCAGCTGTTTCACACTTGCTCTTTCAAGCACAGCCCTCCATGGGTCGCTCCCAGTTCTCTGGTACGAGCGACGGCGGTAAGGGCGCGAAACCAATCCTCAGACGTTGCTCACGTGACCTCGAGCACACGTCCGCTGTCGGAACGCGCGCACGAATGCCTCCCTTTCGGCTACTCGCTAGCCCAGCGCACTTTCTCCAAATGTCCGGAGACCGCGCTGCAGCCACTGCGCACGGCAGAAACGAGGGTTTTATTTTACCGGGACGATCTGCTCCGATGCGCCCGGTCCGAGGACGGGGCGTCAGTGCAAACCAGGAGGTTAACAGAGCATCTGTCAACCCTGGGGTTTTCTATAAACTGGGGGAAGAACTCTGTTCTTCCATCCCAGTCGATTATGTTTCTCGGGGGGGGGAGCTGAACGCCTCTCTAATGAGAGCACGTTCGTCGCCGGTGAGAGCGGCAGATCTCACCACGGTGATCTCCCGCGTGCAACCCCGCGAGATCGTGAGAGCCCTGTTAGTCATGAGACTTCTGGGCATGATGGCTGCAGCCCACTCGGTGGTGCTGCTGGGGTTGTTGCACTCGAGGCGCCTTGCAAAGTTGGTTCATCTGCCTCCGGGTACACCCGATACGTCAGAAGAGACGTAGGTTGAGGGTTCCCCCCTCAGTGGGCAGGGACCTTGCTCACTGGGGGAATCCCTGCATCCCCTCACACGGGATTCTCATCGGACGTCCTGCATCACACGTATCTGTGTTTACGGATGCGTCACTGTCTGGGGTGGAGGGCACGTGCTTGTTACGCGGCAGATCGCTGGCCCTCCCACACGCACGAGCACATAAATGTGTTGGAGCTTATGACAATGAGGAATGTGTTCATGCACTTCGCTGCCCTTCTCGATGGCCGTCATGTCGAAGTTCACACAGACAACCAGGTGGCGGCAGCCTGCATAAATCGCCAAGGGGGAGTTCGATCCCCCCCTCTATTGCGCATAGCCACAGATTTACTGTGTTGGGCACATGTCCACCTGCTGTGCCACCTACATTCCGGGGATCCTGAATGTAGCGGCAGACATCCTGTCGAGAGGGGGTCCCCGCGACTCCGACTGGCGTCTGCATCCCGCACTGATATCACAGATTTGGATAAGGTTCGGGGAACCGTGTGGATCTGTTCACGGCTCGCGAAAACGCTCAGTGTCACCTGTGGTTTTCCCTGAGTCTCCGGGACCAAACCTCGCTCGGAGCGGTACCTTCTCACACCAGCCCGGGCTTCGAACGCTCCTTTATGCGTTTCCACCAGTCCCTCTGATTCCCCTTCTCCTGGACCGAGTTCGGTCAGAACAGCTCTCGGTAATTCTGGTGGCTCCCAGACGCTTGTCCGCGTCATGGCTTCCGGACCAGCAAGCGCTACTGTCCGGCTCCCCGTGGAGACTCCCGCGAAGGGAGGACGCCCCTCCTCGGGCGGATGGGATAATCAGACATCCTCCGGAAATAAGCCATCGGCTGTGGGTCTGGCCGATGAGCGGTTTCGATTAGGGGTTTCTGGGCTGCCGCATGATGTGGTCATCACGATTCAGAGTGCGCGGGCGCCCTCTACCATTGCATCTTACGCTGCTAAATGGGCAGCTTTCCAGAACTGGGGCACAGAGCGGAATGTTCAAGCGCTCTCCTGCCAGCTGGCGGATGTCCTATCGTTTCTGCAGATACGGACGGACAGGGGCCTCGTATTCAGCACTATTAAAACATATGCTGCAGCTATCTCATCCTGTCACCAGGGTTTTGGTGATAGATCTGTTTTCAATCATCCCCTCACAAAACGTTTTCTAAAAGGTGTCAGAAGGAACAGACCTGTGTCCCGTCCGCTAATTCCCCAGTGGGATCTAACGGTGGTTCTGCGTGGCTTATCTGAAGCCCCATTTGAGCCCTTGGACCAGGTCTCACTCAAGTTCCTGTCACTTACAACTGCCTTGCTGCTGGCACTGGCATCAGTCACGAGAGTGAGCGACCAAACCGCCCTCTCAGTGGCTCCCGCATGCCTCAGGATCCGGAAAGATGGCGGGTCTGCTGTTTTATGCCCCAACCCAGCCTTTGTGCCCAAAACATTAATACTTCCTTCAAATCCAGGTCAATTTCATTGGCTGGACTTTTTCCTCCTCCCCATAATTCTGAGGAGAAGGCGGCTTCCCATCTTCTCTGCCCAGTGCGCGCGCTCGCACGATATGTGTCACGCACTTCAGGGATTCGCCGCTCACAAATCATGTTTGTGCACTACAGGGAGTCTTCCCTTGGGCAAGCGCTGTTGGCCCAGCACCTTTGACTCTGGCTATGTGACGCCATTTCACTCGCTTACACATCATTGGGGCTGGATCCTCCTGAGACACTCAGGGCTCACTCAGCCAGAGGGATTTCCTCTTCTGTGGCGCCCCACAGTGGTGGGTCAATGGAAGTCATTTGTCAGGCTGCTTCATGGGCTTCACCCTGTTCCTTTACTCGTTCTTATTTACGAGATGTGTCTTCAGGATCCATCACTCGTTCAGTGCTTGGACCTCAGCAGGCTGAGTGAACGCATTATGGCACCTCATCGGCCCTGCTTGAATGAATTTCATCCTCTTGTGGATGATATTTTTTAGTGGTGGCCCCACTCTTCTCTCTGGCTGCCTCAGCCTTTTAAGCCCTGGGCTGAGGCTGAGCGACCCCCACTAAAAGGAGACATGTTGGGTGTGTCCATTGGTTGAGCTAACCAGTGTGGCGTAAACCCATTCAGCTGCACTTTATTCCAATAGCAGCTCGCTTAAGGGCTAAGACTAGACGAAATAGAACGTTGGTTACGTATTGTAACCCCAGATTCTATGAGTCTAGTCGCAGCCCTTAAGCCACTTGGCCACACTGGTTCTGTTAGGACTAAGAGCCATCGGAGGCGAACAGTGGAGTCGCTCCACTTATATAACCCACAAGGGATGCCCACGTGGTGGGCGTACATTTAAGCTCTTCATGATTGGCTGATGCTGAGATCACCCTTCCAATAGCAGCTCACTTAAGGGCTGCGACTAGACTCATAGAATCTGGGGTTACAATACGTAACCAACGTTTTGTGTGTAGGGAGGGGCGGGCGCTCTATGTGACTGGCCAATCACAGAGCGTGAAGACAGTCAGTTACCCAATGAGGCTTTTCCTTCAGCATGATTACAGATATTTATGAGGTTTACTCGTTTCATGCTCGTATTCGTCAAAAATGCTTTATCCGTACCGGATACTCGTCTGAAACGACTATCCGGCTCATCCCTAGTACTCAGCATAACGCAGGGCGCTTTTTCAGAAATGTTACAAATTAATCTAAATTGATTACAGTTTTATTTTTATTTAAAGCTCAAGTATAAATAATTAGATGCCAGTTTTGACATTTAAAAATCTGCTGGGAGCAGACGTAGTTATACGATCTGAGCTGGTAAAAAAATAAAAAACCTCATAAGCAGGCTTTTTTGAAAGTGGGGGGGGGACACAGCTGCCAATCACAAATTTTGTCTAAGTTGTACAAAATGTTTCTAGTTCTAAGTTCGAGTTCCTAATGAACTTCCTAATCAATCAACCTTTCAACACTTGCTTTCACCTTTTCTAATGAAATGCTGAAACATTTAAAAGATTAAAAACATTCTTGGTTAAATGAAGTGTTTAATAAATTTGGCAGTCATCAAATTCTGTCATTATTCCATGGAAATGCATTGTGAAAAATGTAGAATTAAGGGGGGAAAAAGACATATTTTCCTTGAAAAATGAATGAAACAACTCCAGCAGCTGAAGGCAAGACTGACAATGATCTTTTTATACAATCACAAGTGAACAGAA
The DNA here is from genome assembly GCF_043380555.1 of Nothobranchius furzeri. Lineage (NCBI taxonomy): Eukaryota > Metazoa > Chordata > Actinopteri > Cyprinodontiformes > Nothobranchiidae > Nothobranchius > Nothobranchius furzeri. The sequence continues at coordinate 42,150,027 of NC_091750.1, read as the reverse complement.
CCTCCAGAGAAGTACTTCTTATCTTTGTTTAACGAGCAAAATAAGCATTGCTATCTCATTTAGTCAACAAGTTATCTACAGTTTAATTACAAGTGAAGTGACATTCTGTCCCCATGATTAATTCAAAATTTCCCTGATTAAATGCAATCATTTCTATTGTTAACACAGCAGGGGTTTGTGAATATAGATCATCTGTGGAAATTAATAAAATCAGCAGACTTCTTATTTGCATATCCTTATATCAAAAGATACAAACCCTGCTTCAAAATATACCGGCTTCTTCTGTGCATTTAGGGGGGAAACCTCTCATATTGGGATTGCTTAAGGCACAGTTTGGAGGATTTCTGCTGCTATCAGGGAAAGGCCTCCACCTAAGTTTACCTGCAACAGGTCGTGAGAAAACGATTTAAAGTAACAATGACAGAAGAGAAACCTTTCAACAGACTTTATCGAATGCTTTTGTTAAGCAATGATAATTCCAGCTTCAGTGCTGGAACGCCGATATTCATACCAAGAAAATTTCCAAATGAACAGGGAATGAAAACCTCCCTTTTGAAAAAAAAAATAAAGATCTAAACTCCACGATCACTAGAATAAAGCTGCCAGTGCCTGGCAGGTTGAAATGGCTGAACAAAACATTCTAATTTGTCACAAAAAGAGGCTGACAAGCGCCAAATCCTCACTAAACCTCAGACAGGCACGACAATGCCCCTTCAGACTGATGCCTACTTTTGTTCACTCTCTCTCCTCACTTGATCTCCCTTTACCACAGATGGCTCCTTGTGAGAACAACGGAGGGCACAGCAGTTCCTCAGTTATCCCCCACCACAGAGACAAAATAGCTTGTTAGAGCATTTGCTGATCACCACAAAAAGTCAAACCTGAGTCAGGGAAAGGTCACCAGGACCTAGGCTGTGCTCAAACTCCAAAGACTTCCCTAATTCCTGCGATAAGCCCCTTTGAAACTCAACCTGTTCTGGGTGAGCGATTGGGTCAGGCTCGTGCAGAGCTAAAACCCTCCTCTGAATCTGACAAGAATTCATTTACACACCTGCAGATGCACTTCTGAACTTTTCCTAATACTAGACCAGCTGTTTATGAGTGTAAAAATAAGCTGCAGGCAAACGGTTCTGCAGTAAATTAAACTTTCCACAGACAGCCATGAGTTCCCTCCTTTAGCCCTGGTCTATTTGTGGCAGGAATCATTTTGTCAATTGTCGTTCTCAACAGTGATGTATGGGCAAAGAGACTAATCTACACTCACCTAAAGGATTATTAGGAACACCCGTTCAACTTCTCCTTAATGCAATTATCTAATCAACCAATCACATAGCAGTTTCTTCAGTGCATTTAGGGGTGTGGTCCTGGTCAAGACAATCTCCTGAACTCCAAACTGAAGGTCAGAATGGGAAAGAAATGTGATTTAAGCTATTCTGAGCATGGCATGGTTGTTGGTGCCGGACAGGCTGGTCTGAGTATTTTACAATCTGCTCAATTACTGGGATTTTCACCCACAACCATTTCTAGGGTTTACAAAGAATGGTGTGAAAAGGGAAAAACATTCAGTATGCGGCAGTCCTGTGGGCGAAAATGCCTTGTTGATGCTAGAGGTCAGAGGAGAATGGGCCGACTGATTCAAGCTGGTAGAAGAGCAACTATGACTGAAATAACCACTCGTTACAACCAAGGAATGCAGCAAAGCATTTTTGAAGCCACAACACGCACAACCTTGAGGCGGATGGGCTTCAACAGCAGAAGCATTCCGGAACTGCACTGCTCTGGGTGGCTGCACTTGGAGTAGCTCTGTTGACTATATCATTTGTTATGATGGATAACCATGGCAACAAGCTGGTTTACAATCGGGAGCAGCTGATTAACATTGGAAAGGCTGAAATAATACCTCAATTGAAGCCACAAATCCCAAATGAACTAAAACGCAAGAAGCGTGGGTGCAGAGCGGGAGCAAAACAGAGACAGAGAAAGAGGAAATTCAAACCATTTCTTCCATCGATCATAATGGGCAATGCGAGATCACAGGCCAACAAGATGGAGGAACTCCAAGCCCTTTCAAGGACTCAGCCAGAGTTTCGGCAGTGCAGTGTTATGTGTTTCACTGAGACGTGGCTGCATGACCATATCCCCGATTTAAGCGTGTCTCTGCCAAGATTCCTGACTGTGCGAGCAGACAGAGATCTGAAGATCTGCTTAGATTAGTTTCAGCTTCACTTCAGCTATTCAGCAGCTTTAGCAATCAGTTTCTGAATTCGGCATATGCTGCTCATTTCACAGTTCAGCTAAATGTAAAAATTAAATAGTTAAACTAGTCCTACTGAAATAACAGGTGTGACATAAGATTTTTCATATCACGATACATCTTTTTTCCTTTCAGTCAATATCAATATACATCACAATATAAGTCAAACCACTCTGTGTAAAATTTAAATGGGCCATTGCTTATAAGTAAAATGTGAAATAATCAGAAGTTTGTTTTTTTATTTAAATATTAGTTTCCTGTCAAAGGTTCAACATGACAGTTGTACTGAGAGAACATAACATCTGTTTCAGGTGACTAAAATAATAAAGGTCCATAATATTAAAAACTAAAGTCAGGACTAAAGATTTCAAGTTTCAAATGAGAACAAAAAAAGTGGCCTAACTGCTTGGTCAATTCCACTTAGAAACAAAATATTGACTAAAATAAATCTCAGGATATAATAAGTTTTACAGGACAATAGATATAAAATTGACAAACTTTCTGTCAATATCAAATGAATAAGCTAAAAACTAAAAGCAAATTCTCCCAATCTGTCCTGGTATGGTTTTTTAATTGCTTAATTCAGTTGGCTATGAAAAAAGAGGGATGAACTATATTGCGATAGTCTCATTTTACCATTGAGAAAAAGTTACATTGCGATACATATGGTTACTGTTTTATTGCCCAGGCCTACATCTGTGTGTGGCTTGTTGTTTTATTGATCAGTAATCCAAAGTTCCTTCTTTTTTTCAGCTGAAAAGATTGACAAAGACAGCCTTTTCCTCTTGGATGTGAACAGCTTGACTTCTTTGATACCCAGAATAATTTAAAAAGATCACTTGAGGTATGCTCTGTGTCATAGGTCAAAACAGAATGGTGTACATGTGCTTTAAATGTCATAGGTCTTTAGGTCATAAGATAAGACATTTTAACCATCTCAGAGTGCTGCATCATATACTTTCTACTTCAACTTATTTCCAGTATGCTCAAGTTGGGTGCCATCGCACATTTGATCAAATAAGATCATTCAGACGACACATAATTGGGCATGATATTGAGTTTGACACTGAAACAGAAGAAAGTACAACAGGTGAACTTCCTGACAGTTCAGTAGATCCTCATTTTAGTGTGCTAAATGAGATGGAATGGAGTGAGACTACAGCAAAACATTGGGATGAGCTAGAGAAAGACAACATAAAGGACAAAGTTGCACTCTTCTTAGCTAGGTTAAAGGCAAAATCCTCACAGACATTCAGAGGGATTAGAGATGTAGTTGAAAACACATCAGGTCTTATCAGAGATGTAGTTGGTTGCTTAAAGAGAAAAACACTCTCTTTTTAAGAGAGATTGGTCACTCTGAGACTCCACAAGCAGAGGACCTCATGGAGTAGTTCACCAAAGCATCTGAACCATTTCAAGGTTTTGAATCAGAGTACAAGCAAATGAAATATTTTACTCAGTCTGGGTTCTTCATAAAGCCAGAGGAAGTACCACTCCCTGGCTTTTCCTTTACACAAGAAACTGATTGAGTGTCAGGAAATGTGAAACAAGTTACTGTTCAGGACACCTTCCAGTGTGTTCCCATGAAACCCATGTTGAAGCTTATTCTGGAAAGTCCAGGAACAAGATCTTTGAATGGCAAAAACTTGAAAATGCTGCCTTAGAGGATTTCAGAGATGGCACAATATTTTAAACTAATCCACTTTTCTCTGAAGATTTCTCTATTCCATTGGTCCTTTACAGTGATGAGTGTGAGATAGCGAATCCACTTGGCGCAAAAACATCAGTCCACAAACTTGGTTTTATTTATTTCACAATAAAATGCTCGCCACAATAATATATGTCTAGTTTAAAGTCTCATTTCTTGTTGGCACTTTACAAAGCTGATGATGTAAAAGCATATGGAATGAACACAATTTTAGAGCCAATTGTGAATGACATTAAAGACATGGAACTGAATGGCTTTCATGTTAAAACCACACGTTTTTAAGGCCGGAGTGGCACAGGTCTGTTGTGATAACCTTGGACTTAATGGAATAATTGGTTACACAGAAAGCTTTGCAGGCAATAGCGTATGTCGGTGGTGTCGAGTTCACAAGGAAGTGTTGAGGGTACAGACAGTTGAAGCTCCATCAATTCGTGACAAGGTTACCTACCACTCAGAATTGCTTCTACACAAACCAGCTGAAACTGGCATCAAGAGAGAGTGCTCTCTTAACAAGTTGCAGTTCTACCATGTGACTGACAATGTTGCTCCTGATGTCATGCATGAGATCCTCGAAGGGATCGGTGGTTATGAAATTAAGCTTGTGCTCAATGCATTGATTGAACAAAAATTGTCACTCTTGATCAGCTGAACTACAGGTTGACAAGCTCTGACTATGGATTTTGTGATGGCCACAACAAGCCATCAACCATCAAACCTGAGGACTTGAAAAATACTGATACTGGACTTAGGCAATCTGCTTCATAAACATGGTGTCTGCTAAGGCTGCTTCCCCTCATGATAGGGGATTTGATTCCAGAGGACAACAAATATTGGGAGTTGCTTCTTTTATTGTTCAGCTGCATGGAGTTAATTTTTTCTCCTTCATTAACAGAAGGAGCAATGGTCTTTTTGGGACACATTAAGGAGCACTATTGCCTTTATCATGAGCTCTTCCCAGACAGACACCTAAAACCCAAACATCACTTCATACTTCACTATCCCAGAGCCATATGGAAACTTAGGCATGTTGTTCACTTCTGGTCAATGCGCTTTGAGGCAAAACATGGGTTTTTCAAAAGAGTGAGTCATGTTACCTGCGACTTTCGAAATATCTGTAAAACCCAAGCCTACAGATATCAAATTTTATTATAACAGATTATTACACAAATAACCTGGGAAATGTAAGACTGAATTGATGCTTTTCATTTCAGGAAAGTAGCTTTGTTTGGCTTTTATGCTGAATTTGCATATATTGGTGAATATTTAGCATGTTTTTGGAACATATTTGCAGCTAACGGATCCGTCATTGTGTGATGCATAAGAATGGTTATTTGGCATCGCCTGGTGGTGCTATTTAATTACCCCTCTGAAAACAGCTCAGTCGCTACAAACGCAAATTGCAGAACTAAATTATTAGAATTATGAGCGATGAGGCTACTTTCTATGTGAATTCTTTTCTGATCTGTGTTTCTCCTGAAAAAAATTCTGTTTTTGTCTAGAAATAGTAGAGATGCACGTTTTACAAAATTTCTTTTAACTAGTTATCGACGCATCCAAATGGATAATAGCCATTAACTGGAACAACCCTGCTCTTGTGCCCTCTAGTGGCACAAAATAAATAAAAATAGTAAAAATCCACAACAAAGTCACAGAAACTAAATACTAGTAAACATTAAAAAATAAAAATAAATAAATAAACACATGGACACAAGAAGAACTAGAATACAAAATACACGATCCTAGAAAATATTTAGACAGTAATTGGTACATGCATATTAATGAATGCAAATGTTATAGCGACCAAGAATTGCGTGACTGTGCCTTGGTGAATGATTCAATGTCCATCATCCACTTCAATAGTAGAAGTTTGCATTGCAGTTATGATAAAATATTGGAGTTTTTAACACAACATAAAATGAGATTTAAGGTCATTGCAGTTACAGAAACACGGTTACAAGAAGGAGATATTGAGGACATTCAGAAAGATGGGTATGAGATGTATTACCAGAACTGGGAAAATAAAAAAGGTGGTGGTGTAGCACTGTATATATGTAACACCCTAAAAAGCAAAGTGATGTATAACATATCGACAGCAACTGCTGATGTAATGGAAATGATCACTGTTAAAATAACATCTGAGAAGACAAAAAACATAATAATTAGCAGTATTTATAGAGCACCGGGTTCCTGTATTGAATCATTCACAAACACAGTTTCGGAAATGTTTAATGGAATCGGTAACAAGACTGTGTTTCTCTGTGGGGACCTCAACATTGATTTGAAAAATACAAACAATTTATGAAAAGACTTTGTAAATTCCATGCATCTACTTGGTCTGTTTCCTCTGATAACCAAACCCACAATAATTACTGTTCAAAGCTCAACGATTATAGATAACATATTTTGTAATGTTTCAGGGGGGTTGGAGAGTGTTGGAATAATAATGACTGATATTAGTGATCATCTGCCAGTTTTCACATGCTACAAGAATGATCAGATTAGACATCAGCCTCAAATGGAAAACCTTATAAGGGATCGGTCAAACACTTGAGGAATTATAAACAATGTTATTGTTGGGTAATTTCTAATATTGCTCCCATATTTCCTCAAAGAAATTCTAAGCACACCCAGAGGGATTAGATTCATAATTTGGTAAATCATAATCTGCCCTTAACAAACAACATCAAAATACTCTGCAAAGGGAAAATATTTTGCAGAGGGTGAGAGGACAGCAGTTTGCTCACACTGAGTTGAGAACTTTGGAGAGCATTTATTGGCAAGAACACACACACCTATACATTCCTCAAAAACTCCCCTGGCCTTAAGAATCTACAGAAAACAAAAGGGATTCTTCAGATACAAGATCAATGAGTCTCGGTCTGGAAGGATGGAAAGTCGTTCCTGCCTACGTTCCAAGCCAGGTTAGAACCCCCTGGTTTGGCCTCTATATAGTAGAACACAAAAACATTCAAATGTAAATAAGCACCTCAAGCAAAAAGGAGTAGAAAGGAATTCCTGCAACCATTTGGAGTGAGGTGAACTCTGCTTGATACTCAGCCTGCTTGATACACAGCTTTACCTAACAGTTATAAAAAGAAATAAATCAGTTTCAACTGTTCCGGATTATTTTTTAAGTTAAGACACTGAAATAAACGATCCAAACAAAATCGTCAATGAATTTAATAAATTATTTACTAATGTGGGATCAAGCTTGGCAAACAACATTCCAAAATGAACGAATTATAACATAGGCAAAAAAATTATAAGTAACAAAAATAGCATGTTATTAAATCCAGTGACTAATGAAGAAGTAAGAGAAGTTGTAAAAAAACTCATCAATAAAAGAACAACTGACTGCTACAATTTAGACATAATAATAATAAAACTTATAATAGAGAATAGTATCCATCCCTTTACTTATATATGTAACTTATCATTTACAACCGGCATATTTCCTACCAAAATGAAAATTGGAGATAAGCATACCTTCTCCAACTACCGACCTATATCCCTTCTGTCACAATTCTCAAAAATATTAGAAAAACTATATATTACCAGATTGGATGCATTTTTTAACAAAGAGAATATCTTACATGACAGTCAGTATGGGTTCAGACCAAATCGCTCAACTTCAATGGCACTAATGGAATTAACAGAAGAAATACCGGAAGCCATTGACAAAAAAAAATTTGATAAGTATCTTCATTGACCTAAAAGAAACATTCGATACAGTAGATCATGACATTCTTCTAAAAAAAACTTAGTAAATATGGCATAACAGGAACAGCCCTAAAATGGATAATAAGTTATTTACATGACAGGAAACAGTATGTTCAAATAAACAACATCAAATCCAATCTGGATAATATTACTTGTGGAGTACCACAAGGGTTGGTACTAGGCCCTAAACTATTTATTATTTATATAAATGATATTGTCTCTACATCTAATATGTTAAAAGTGTATCTTATTTGCAGATGACACAACTTTTTACTATTCAGGAGACAATATTGATCAAATGATAGAAGTGATACGAACAGAGTTGGAAAAAATCTAATTATGGTTTGATGGAAATAAGCTTTCATTGAACACTGATGAAACATATTTTATGGTATTCAGTAATAGAAAGTTTTATATAAAAACATTAATGAAATGAGACAAAATCTGTATTAAAAGAGTAAAGGAAGTAAAAATTTTGGGAGTAATCATTGATGAGGATTTATCTTGGAAACCACATATAAGCAATATCAAAACTAAAATAGCTAAATCAATCGCAATATTACACAGAGTGAAATGGTCTCTAGATGACAAATCCCTTTATTTATTATAAAATTCATTGATTGTACCGTACTTGAAGTACTGTGTTGAAATTTGGGGAATAACATATAAAACCATACACATTCAGTTTTTATCCTACAAAAAAGCAATAAGAATTATAACAAGAAGCAATTATAGAGATCCATCCAGCCAATTTTTTTTTTATCAAATTAAAAACATTAAAATTTTACAACCAAGTAGATTAATCCAAAAAGGCCCAGAGCCAGGAACCAAGGCTCTTGGTTCCTCGTTTCTCCTCCTCTTCTCATTGATTGCCTGCACCTGGTGGTAAGGCGTTTCCTGTTTTCAGTGTTCCACTATGTGTAGCTGTTTGGTGTTTGGGGCTCGCTAAAGCTGATTTAATTTCTATGCACTAGGATATTTCTGAGTTATTGTAGCACAAAATCACGCTAAAACACACATTTTCTGTTGTTCCACCTAGCTTTTAGGGAACCATTTGAGTTTGCACGCAGTTGATTTGGTGTTGAACAGTCTGCTCGTCCAGTTAGCTTAGCCTCAGCACGGCTATGGCTACTTCTGTCTTTGCTTCTCCGTCTCCTATCTCTTGCTCTCTGTGTCAGATGTTTAGTTACTCCTCTGCCTCCTTTAGTGATAATGGTATGTGTAATAAATGTAGCATTTTTGCAGCTTTGGAGGCGAGAGTGACGGAATTGGAGTCCCGGCTCTGCGCTGTTGAAAAACCCATAAACAGCCGTAGCTACTTAGCTAGCACGGGGCTAACTAGCTCAGAACCACCCCATAGCGGTCCTCCAGCAGAACCCGAGCAGCCGGGACCTCAGGCCGGCTGGGTGACGGTACGCAGGAAGCATAGAACCCAGCCCGTGGGCCACCATCAACCCGTCCACATTTCTAAATTTCTTTTCAGTACAGTTGCTAAACTTACACAGAATCATTGCTCTGAGCCATCTATTCCCTTAGCCCTCAGCAGCCATGACTTCATGGGATTTTTTACGAGCAAAATTAATTCTATTAGAAACAAAATCTTTAGCATCCTCCCTAATTTGATTTCTTCTTCCTCAGTAAGTGAGGCAGCATCAGAGGTGACTGTAGAACCTCATCTGTGCTTGAACCATTTTGATCCAGTTGAGCTTTCAGAGTTATCAAAAATATTAGCTTCATCTAAACCTTCAACTTGCATTTAGGATCCAATCCCAACCAAATTATTTAAAGAAGCATTTCCTTTGGTTACTGCCCCCATTCTAGATATAATCAATCTATCCTTAGTGTATGGGTATGTACCACAAGATTTTAAGGTTGCTGTAATCAAACCTTCACTTAAGAAGCCTTCTCTGGATCCAGATGACCCAGTGAATTAGTGATGTGTCGGTCGTGAACGAGCCGGCTCTAAGAGCCGGCTCTTTGAAGTGAACGACGGGAGCCGGCTCGTCATTGGGAGCCGTCCCCTCCCCCCTCCCCTTTTGCTTTGGTGAAAGCTACAGGCGATTGGTCAACATGTGTAACTGCGTGTCCAGACTGTCCACACACAGAGCAGTAGGGGCGGGGAAGAGGGAGGATCAGACTCAGACACACAGCAGAGCACATGTGGGTGGAGGGAGACGAGAGGGAATGAGGAGGAAAAAGACGAGCGAGAGAGTGCGACGAAGACGGTGAGAAAATGAGCGCCAGCAGTCGGCAAGTGGAGATTTCTGAAAGTGTTCAGTTATTAAAGCCAAAGAAATGATAAATATTTGATATATTGCATTTTTTTACATTAGTAAATCATTTTACATATAGTTTAGCATTATTTTGGTTATAAATAAACTCTACGCAACAGAAAATCTGAGGAGCCACTTGGGAGCCGAAAGAGCCGGCTCTTTTTGGTGAGATGAGCCAAAAGAACCGGCTCTCTAAAAAGAGCCGGAATTCCCATCACTACAGTGAATTATAGACCAATATCTAACCTTCCATTTTTATCCAAAGTCCTGGAGAAAATAGTGGCCATCCAAATATGTGAGCATTTAAACACTAATGCTCTGTTTGAGGAATTTCAGTCTGGTTTTAGAGTATCACAGCACTGAAACTGCATTAGTGAGAGTTACAAATGATATTCTCATGGCCGCAGATGAGAATCTTGTGTCTGTTCTAGTCTTGTTAGATCTCAGTGCTGCCTTTGACACAGTTGATTACAATGTTCTTTTAGAAAGACTTGAACATGTTGTAGGGATCAAAGGAACAGCGATAGGCTGGTTTAAATACTACCGGTCTGAAAGATTTCATTTTGTAAATGTACATGACAAATCGTCTTCATACTCCAGGGTTACTTGCGGAGTACCACAGGGTTCAGTGCTTGGACCAATTCTTTTTACTATAAATATGCTCCCAATTGGTAAAATCATTAGACAGCACGGGATAAACTTCCACTGTTATGCTGACAATACTCGGTTATATTTATCCATTAATCCTGATGAACCTAATCGGTTGGGTAGATTACAGGCTTGTCTTGAGGACATAAAAAATTGGATGACCATAAACTTTTTGCTTTTAAATCAAGACAAGACGGAAGTTCTCATCTTTGGACCAGAAATCCAGAAAAGGAAATTGCTTAGCCAATCGCCTGACCTGAATGGCATTACATTAATCTCCGAGAACAAAGTAAGGAACCTTGGTGTTATCTTTGACCAGGACATGTCATTCAAATCCCACGTTAAACAGGTTTGTAGGATTTCTTTTTTCCACCTTCGGAATATTGCTAAGATTAGAAGCATCCTTTCCAGGAGTGATGCTGAAAAACTAGTTCATGCATTTATTACATCAAGACTGGATTACTGTAATTCATTACTCTCAGGAAGTCCACAGAATGTAGTTAAAAGTCTTCAGCTTGTCCAAAATGCTGCAGCTAGAGTTCTGATGAGAATTAAAAAGAGAGATCATATCTCTCCTGTCTTAGCTTCCCTACATTGGCTACCTGTTAAATTCAGAATAAATTTTAAGATCCTTCTTCTCACATATAAAGCTCTTAATAATCAAGCTCCATCATACATCAGTGATCTGATTTTTCCATATGTTCCTAACCAAGCACTTGGCTCTCAGACTGCAGGTCTACTGGTGGTTCCCAGAATATCTAAAATTAAGATGGGAGGCAGGTCTTTTAGTTATCAAGCTCCTCTCCTGTGGAACCAGCTCCCAGCCTTAGTCCGTGAGGCAGACACTTTGTCTACTTTTAAGAATAGGCTTAAAACATTTTTAGTTGATAGGGCCTATGGTTAAAATCTGATGTTAGCCTAAATCTGGACAAGTGGGGGAGTAGAGGGAGGTGAGTGTACAGTCGGTAAAGACGGCTCTCCCTTGCCCTGACTCCAACATGCCTCCATCTAAATAGAATAGGTTGTCCTGAGTTATCTATGTAGTTATGCTGCTATAGGCTTAGACTGCTGGAGGACACACTGACCACTTTTCACACTCTACTACTTTCTTCTAAAGTCTGCTCTTTAACTGTACTATTTTCTGCAATTTCAGCTGTTAACTTTATTTTCTCTGTAAGTGTTTTTCTCCCCAGAAGAAGCTACAACGATGTTCTGCTGAGCTGTGGTGGCCTCATGGAGGGGGCCATCGACTAGCACACTGCTGCTAACCACTAAAACATTATCCCTCTCCTGATAATAACTTTTTGCTTTCCTTGACGTTGGATGTGCTACTACTGGTTTATCCGTTTAATTATAGATCCACTAGGATAAATACAGTAAAGTTTATCTTTCACCAAATAGAATATTTACTAAGACATCACAATATAACTATAGACACATTACTTGTCTTCGTGTGTGTGTGTGTGTGTGTGTGTGTGTGTGTGTGTGTGTGTGTGTGTGTGTGTGTGTGTGTGTGTGTGTGTGTGTGTGTGTGTGTGTGTGTGTGTGTGTGTGTGTGTGTGTGTGTGCTCTGTCTTCTCGATCCCCAGTGAGTCGTGGAGGATGGCTGCTTATACTGAGCCAGGATTCTCTGGAGGTTTCTTCCTGTTAAAAGGGAGTTTTCCTCTCCACTGTCGCTTTATGCTTGCTTAGTATGAGGATTGCTGTATAGTCACTGACACTAGTCACTGACTTGATGCAATTTGCTGGGTTCCTTATATAGGAAACATTATTTCTGATTGGCTTAATGAACTGACCTGAATTGGAATGTTTATTATGTGAAGTGCCTCGAGACGACTCTTGTCGTGATTTGGCGCTATATAAATAAACTTGAATTGAATTGAAATTGAATCTTCAGCTGGGAACCAAATTGAACTGGCCACCCTCCCAGCGATGGAAGCAGGTCTGTGAAACATCTCCTATGGCTGACTTTTGCCCTAAGCCGATTAATGAATTCAGATTACTACATTCCTTTTATGGCTTGTTTATTTCAATCTCCTATTCACGTTTAGCTTCCAGACCTTTCTTCTCTGCCGCAACGACCCCTAGAACGCACACACTCACACACACCCTCCTGCACCCATATCAATACACAAACACACACACCCATTTCACCTAAAGACCCAGACTAATATTTCACGGTCCTCTTTTAGAGGTTATTCCCCAATTTTCTATAATCTTGGTGTCACCGAATTTCCACTGTTTTTACAGACTAGTTATGTCATAGCACTGCTGTAAAGCTTTGTGTTTATCCACTTACTTATTCTCATGCATGAAACAATAAGCTGTGTTTGGTTCTGTCAATTGTCACAAATGATGTTTGTAATAAATTCACAAAACATAAATACCGCCTCATTATTTCTAGCGATCTCGAGAATAGCCGACCCATTCTGACAAGAATTCAGCTTTCAGAATAAGATGTGGTGTCAACTTTGAGACCGATTACATTAAGAAGAAGATAATATTGAATCCAGTGTCCCAGTTCACACGGACAAAACTAGGTGGTGCCCCGATTAAGTAATATAAGATTATAAACAAGCTAAATCGACGCCACATTTCAAATATATCCAATCCCAATCCAATCAAATTTTATTTATAAAGCGCATTCACAAGGCATTACAACCAAACAAGGCGCTGTACACTAAAAATGTTGTTTAATTAAACAGGCGTTATATAAACATGTCGAACACAGATAAAAGATAAAATGAAATACAACAAAATTCCCAAAAATAACAGCTAAAAATCATTAAGACACAGGGTGAAGTAAAAATAGGAAAAAAAAAAACATTTTACAAAGAACCTCAATAATACGGAAGTCGATAATTGTGGAGTTAGTTTATAAACAGTGCAGATGTCAGTGAGGTTCATAATTATGTTGTATAAGCTAGGCTGAAGTAGTGAGTTTTCAGGCGTGATTTAAAAATGCTAGCTGTTGGTGCTAGCCTCACTAGCAGTGGTAATGCGTTCCACAGCTTCGGTGCACAGACAGAGAAAGCCCTCTCTCCACGGCTTTTTAAACGTGCATTGGGAACAGCTAGGAGGAGCTTATCTTCAGACCTGAGAGCACGCGGCGGGTTGTAGTAATGGACAAGTTCACACAGATATGGAGGAGCTTGATGGTTCAAGGATTTGTAAGTGAGAAGCATAATTTTGAAGTTTATCCTGAACTGCACGGGCAACCAGTGGTGAGATTTCAGAATTGGAGAAATGTGTTGTCTTCTGTCAGCTCCAGTCAGCAACCTAGCTGCTGAATTCTGGACCAGCTGAAGTCTAGAGAGAGCTGCTTTACTGATGCCATATAAGCAGGAGTTGGAGTAATCCAGCCTTGAGGTGATAAAAGTGTGGACCACCGATTTCAGAAGACGTACACTCAGGATGTGCTTTAGTTTTGAGATGCGTCTTAGTTGGTAAAAACATGATTTAACTGTGTTATTGACCTGGGCATCCATCTTCAGAGCCTGGTCCATTTTTACTCCAAGGTTGGAGATTACAGAGGATACATTAGGTGAGAGATAGTTGAGGTCAGGTTGTTGAGTTGCCGTGATACTGTTAGGACTGAAAACGATTAAGTCAGTTTTGGAGTCATTGAGATGGAGGAAGTTGTCAGCTAGCCATTGCTTGACCTCAAGGATACAATCAGACAGAACTTGCGTTTACTGAGTTGGCTTAAATGAAAAGTAGATTTGACAGTCGTCAGCGTAAAGATGGTATGAGACAGCGTGCTTTCTGAAAATGGCTCCTAAGGGCAGTATATAGAGGTTGAACAGTAACGGGCCGAGAATTGAACCTTGTGGGACACCCCAACGTAGAGGCTGTGACTCTGATGAACAGCCATCCAACATGACCCTAGCAGACCTGTTACAAAAGTATGACCTAAACCAATCCAGGGCAGTGCCTGAAATGCCAGCCCAAGTGTGAAGTCTTGTGATCAAAATGTCATGATCGATCGTGTCGAATGCTGCAGATAGATCCAAAAGTACCAGAACCACATGGAAACCTGAATCTAAAGCCAGAAAAATGTCATTAAAAACCCGAACGTGAGCAGTTTCAGTGCTGTGCTGTTGTCTAAAACCAGACTGACAGGTGTCCATTACCTGATATTCATTTAGATGGTTCACCAACTGTGCATAGACTACTTTCTCAAGGACCTTAGATAAAAACGGTAATATAGAGATAAATCTATATGTATTGCTACATCTCGTACTAATAATAGAACAACTTTTTAGCCCTGACCCCCCTGGAGGCATTTTGTGCGTCTTTGCCCCATCGTTTTTGGTGTCACACCCCTCTGCCCCTGCTGTGATAGGATTAACAGAACAATAACCAAGCTCCAGTTTATGCACGATCCATGGGTTTGACCTGCTGACCCCCATACACATGGTTACAACCCGTTTACACTGTCTAAATTGACAAATGTTTATTAACTGGCATATTTCTGACACACGTGCTTCATGTTGCTCCTCTCCTCTGACTTTCCTTGCTATCTCGTTAGCTGAAGACATGCATCAAAGGTCTGCAGATTAGTGCGAGCGAGACATGCAGGCAGTGGAAAGAGCACATTTGTATTCGTCAAGCGCTTTTCCACATTACGAGGGCATCAAGGTGCGAATGAGTCAGACAGCTCTCATAATGAAAGGATCAAGACACATTATGAAATAAGTGGAAGTGACCATTGAGGAGAGACGCCACTCTAGCTGCTTTGAATTCCAATCATGGTAAGCCACAGCAAGCGGGGTGTCTTTTAGTATCTCATGAGCTGCTATGACGATTAGATATTAGAGTCGAGCCTCACACCATGGTCAGCGATGCAGAGGGGGGTGCAGGTCAAAGAAAACAGTCTCCACTGTATCCAAATGGGCAGACAAACCCGATACTCATGAATGCCCCCCCCCCCCCCCCCCCCCCCCCGAGGGGTGGCAGGGGCAAGCGAGAGGGATGAGGACTTCTATTGAGGAGAGTGGATTATCTCATGAAGGGAAATCAATTAGAACGTTTCGGGGGACCGTGAACATTTGTTCATTTAGCTTGACCACTATTGAATTTCCACGATGCCTTGGACTGTTCAGAGGGAGAGATCAGAGTTAATGGTGATTGTTCTTCACTTATCTGTCTTATTCAATTAGAGATACTTCATCAAACCCCATGGTCTGTTGATGGATGGGCTTTGTGCGGGGCTGGAGGAGAGATAAGGCATGGGGGTGCTCTTTGGTGGGCTTGGGGGTGTCACAGATGTCCAGTTCTTTGAAAAAAAAATGAAACAAGTGCCTCATTAGCCAACGCTTCAGTGCTCCCTGGAGATGGCTGCAGAGCCAGGCTTTTTAATGAGCCGGGAACTTAAACGCTGCCAAAGTTTACCCCAGCCCTGCCTTCCTCTGTCAGGCCACTGGGACAAGCTGCTCCACCCCCACAGCCTCAGCCCTGGTCCTCTTCTTTCATTAAAGGCCACTCCTGCCGAGGGAAGCGAGGCACCATGCTGATTCTCTGCCTTTCAGCTCTGGAGAGGAGGATAATGCTGTTTTTGTACCATGCATCCAGAGGAATTATGTGTGCTAATTTCATTAGGGGAAGATTTGATTAACTGGAAAATGAGGGCTGTGCTCAGGCTTTCACACGCTTAATTTATCATTTGCAAAGCAGACACAACACTGTGTCTTGAAACTCAGACGGCACATGAGAAGCCCATTCACCAGCTAGATGGTCCTTTCAGACTCAACAATATCTGGGCCTGCTACACTTCCAATTGGGATAATCAGTTTAGGGCATTTTCCTGGCCTCAGAATACAAATTGCATTTGGCATTAACAGTGAAAAGGTCCAAAGGATAATGAGATTAATGCAGCAGGGAACTGAACAAAGGCAGAACATTTTTCAGAAGAAAATGATAAACTAGTGGCATTGTTGCACAAGGTGGATAGGAGGACTTGTGTTGGTGGAATCCTACTGTGGTTGCTAGGAGATTACGGTAATTCTGCAGCAGCGAATGTCAATCAAAGCTGGAGTGTCAGAGGCGGTGGATTGCTGCAGCATTTAACTCTCATGAACATTTACCTTTCTTTGCAAAGTGAAGGGGCTATTATGCTGGTGCTTTGAATCCATTTGGTAGTTTTCATTGGTGTCTGTAATCCTGGCCACAGCGACTGAAGGAGCTGAATGCGTTGCTTTGGCTCTTTATTACATGCAGCCATGAAGGTCATTGTGGCGCCAAGGGCACTTGTCAGGATGACCCTCATGCGCTCCGGAGGAAAAAGTAATACTGAGGAGGCCGATGTCCAGTGCAGACCCAAGTGTATTTTATTTACATTTTACAAAATTAAAGTCTAGGCAGCACAAATTCATGCCTGCCTCTCCATCCATCACCCTTCCAACAAACACAGAGCTGTATTTATAACAGGTGTGACTAATTGGACCGATCCTAAAACCAGACACAGGTAAATACAAAAATACAATCCTTCCATATTCTTAAATTATCCTTACATCCTCATCTCTAAGATCTCTTTAAATAATTACAATAATAAAGTAAAAACATCTTTAATTAATCCTAAAACCATTCAATGAAACAAATATGCCTTCCTAGAGCAATTTCACAGGTCACCCCTCCCATTCCTCCTGAATGGAATGCTCCAGAACCTTCTTTAGGTGCTCCAGCTCCCTGGGACTCTTTTAGCTGGAACACCTCCAGAAGCACAAAGGAAACAGGTAAGTACAAACAATCGTTTACCACTTTAAATCCTCAATATTCATACCAACTCTTCTTCTTACAGGTCCAAATGTTTCACCCTTTTTAAATAAACATTAAAACAATTGTTATTGAGCCTGGTTTTATTCATCCTACAACCATAGCAAAAGCCTGTGTAATGGACTTGCTACATTACAGTCATATTACTGCGCGGTGATGATTACAATTGAATGAAAATTGACTTCTTCTGGGAGAGAGGAGAAAAACGAGCCAGAGGCTGGCTTGGTCTTTTTTCTAATGTAAACCCCTTCCTGATGTGACCTTCCCCTCAGTTCGGCTAAGCCTTGGCTGTAGCTCTGTTATTTTACAGAGATTACCTTTTAGTAAGAGCTTAGCTGATTTTCTGCACATCCCCAGCCCGGTGCGGAGCTAACCAGCACCACTCCTGTCCAGAATTACCCACAGCTGACTGAAGGCCCACAGTTCTTCAAGAGTTTGGTGACAGTTTTCTTTCCTAATCGCTGTTTGATGCCACAGAATGAACTGGCTTCTACAACAGCATTCCACTCATGTGCATGCCGAGAATTTATCTTATAACTATTGTAGAGATGAGAGAGGGAGGCGAAGGCTTGAGATGGAAAGAGAATATGGAAATCCAGACAGATGAGCTGTCTCGTGTTTGACTTTACTCCATCTTACCCATCTGTTCACCCCAGTTTTAATTAAATCTACAGAGAGGAGGATTTTTCCCTCTCAAGCCACATCTTTCTGGCTTCTTGTTGCTTTCCTCCTTTCTTGCTCCCAAGCCATACCAGAGTGAAGGTGGAATGACGCCAGCATCCACTCATCTCTCTACCTTGATGCCAGCTGCTAATGAGCGTGAGCCAGGGTGGCATGGCGATGTTGCCAGACATTATAAGCTGATAATGAAGTGCATTTGAGTGAAGGCCCTAGCTTAAAGGAAACATATCATTCTTTTAAATGATTCCTTTTTGCTTCTAAATCATTCCCTTGAGGTCCAAATAGAGCGGAGCTGCCGTTTTTGGGTCTGATTTCCCCCTCTGCCCCTGTCAGAATGAACCATTTTTGTACCGTCTCTTTAAATCTAAAGGAAGAGCTGAAAACCCTGCCTCCCTCCACAGAGCAGGTTTTATTCTCCACCCCAGTTGGACATTGTATTAGTTTTTTAGAAAAAATATTATTTAGCATATCAGAACCTTTGTGATAACATTTCTTTCAACATGTCAGAAATTTTGGCCATCCAGTCGTACATGTTTGAGCCAAAGTCTGACCCTGAGCAGCAACGATTTCTGACGAACCACGACTCCAAATGCATATAAACCAAGGGCACGTTATCACTAGCACAGAACTAGAACACTTGTATCTGATGGTGTGGTTCTGAGGGATGTTTGGTAGACGTCAACAAACATGTCAGATGTCAGATTCACGAGAATCGTTACATGGTGGTAATAAAATCGAATTTACTTCCCGATTATTCAGTTTTTCAGCTGACCCCTCGATTCGGCCAAATCGGGAAAGAAGCCTTGTTGAAACAACCTCCTTTAACCTTTTAAGTCAAAAATGAACTTCTTCCACTGAACTTACAAAAACATTTTAGGGAGAGGGAAGGAGATTATATGCTCAGCGGTCAAAATAACATGAAACAATCTTCTCTACATACCACACAAAAAAGTATGACCATTTCAGTCCGAGGAGTGGTTTGGTGGAATAGCATAGAGGAAAACATTAAAACGTAAAACTTTTGTACAGTTCAAAAATTGTATAGAGAAAAACTTTTGGAAAATTACTAATTTGCTCATGAATTATGATAGACATTAAGGACTTGGTAAAGCAAAGTCAATAAAATCTAATTTAGAGTTTTGATTTTGAATTTTATTTAAGATGTAAAAGTATAAGTGTTTATATGATTTCTTGCTAATGTGAAAATTTAAGTTTTGCCTGTTGACTTTGTTTATGATGCATGTGTAGAGATGTTTATTTGGATTTGGGAAATAGAAAGATGTTGAGGGATAGGGCAATGAAAATCCTTGAGCTTCTGCCTATTCCCCTTTAAGGACCAAAGAGGAATCTCAAAATCCTCTAAATAAGAAAATTTTATTTTGTATTTGATTTTAACTTGTTTGAATGGTCTGAAGTGAATAAATAAATAGATAAATAAATAAACCTTGCCACAACGCTGCAAGGGATTACAGACACAACAGCTCTTTTCAGAGCTACAGCAACTCTCAGACATCCATCTTGGACATCTAATCTGCAGACCTGGGTTTTATATCATGGCTGAGGAAGCTTGAACTCAGAGGAAGCTACTAATCTCTGAGGATCGTGTTCTTGACGTCTGGTGACCTCACCACTCTGACCGCAAACCCTCCGGACCGCCGGGAGCAACTCATACAAGGGTATCATAGACCTGCATACTGGTGTCTGATGCTGTTTTATTAATAATCAACTCCCTAGTTTATAGCAGACCACCAAATTCTTTACACCCAGAATTCACAATCTCTTTCAGATACAAAGGTTCTGATCATGCATCACCACATTCCACCCTCACACATCACTAATTTACACATCACCGTTCCATCACATAAATGTTAGTCACAGCTTGTCATGTATATAATTAGTGTAGAAAATATCGTTTATTTTTATTATATCCTTTACTCTATCTGAATTAATACAAAGTGTGTTATGGTCCCTGATTAAGCAAAACATCCTAAATTCTTCTGGTTAAACATTCAAAGATTAATCAGGGTGATATCCTATATTTATATAGAATCATCACACATAATTTAACCCCAAATCTAACATTATACACCCTTATATAATGGCGAAGCCAGCCCGTCTTATTGGTTTGACAGGTCCAACTTCTCTTCTGAAGGACAGATTTAAAGGCTTCTCTCATTAATATGAGTACAGCTGCATGCCTCCAACAGCAGGGAAAAATGCAGGAAAACAGTGTTGCTCTCTGACTGGCTGAGAGTGTTCAACCATCTTTTGTCCAAACAGGATCGAGCACCCACACATATGAAACATCAAATCGACCGACTTGGTCTCCAGAATCTTGTATTAACTTTTAAATGCGTTATCTGCTACCATGGCAACAGGCTTAGCAACAGCATTTAATGAAACTTTAGACTACTGTATAAACGTACTTTAACATACAAACATTATTTAAATTTAAAAAAGGTCATAGGATGTTGGACATATTGAAGCAGATTCCTGACATCTGTTACCATGGCCACCAGCTGCGCTTGTCTGCTATGCGGCTGCCGGCTTGTTGTATTTCTGCTAATACTATTACTATACTATTACTACACTATTACTGCTACTTCCTGGTTCCGTCAAGCCCAGACAATTCCATAAAAGGGAAGAGAGGAGGAGCTGAGGGTGGGAAGAAACTTCATAAGCATCCTGTTGTGTGCTGCAAACCACTGCCTGACTATAGCAGAGTGATGGAAGCTAACATTATCCCAAACGACTACATACATTGTCTGATTGTCACCAGGACACACGCCAATTTTCATTGGTGTGAGATAAGGTTCACCTGAGAAAAGTAATTTATGGAGATTTCCATGGAAACTCCTTAAAAATAGGGTTTTCAAAATGGGTGTACAAATTGTTTGACAAGATGTTCAACAGTTTTGAGTGCAATGACACAAGCAATGGAATGAAGACTATTAGTTGTCAGGACAATGACTATTCAGCCGGTACAAGTATAAATAATTGTGACATTCATGATAAAAGCAAGGAGATAGTGATGAATAGCAAGTCAAAAGTGACCATTCTTTAGACATTTGTACTTACTCAACTGCTTCATGTCCAAAGGCATGAAACCGCCACTAGGTTGAGCCAAAACGACTACATGTTGTGGAGGTTGAACTAACTGTTGTGCAAAGTTTAATTCTGTTGTGAGAAATGCACCAAAGCAACTGAGAAAAACTGTAAGTCAAGGAGGAAACCGATTCCTGCAGAGTTCTCAGAAGTGAGCCGCCCTACCTGCTCCTGTCTGAATTCTAGAGATTCTCGGAGGTTCTGGAACTCCCTGAGATGAACCTCAAGCAGGTGGAGTCGCCCCTCAAATCCCAGAAGCCGTTGATCTATGGATTCTAGTAAATCTAGGACATCCTTACAGGGAGATGAGGCCTCGGGCGAGTCCTGGGGACTGCTGCACTTGGTCCCAGGTGTTTCCGTCTCAGCTGCTGATTTCTTCGGTCCCTCGACAAAAAAACTCAAAAACTTCGTCAATATATGTTTGCAAACTTTCTAAATTTTCTCCACTTACCTCCAGGTTGAGTGAGTTATATTTACCAGATTTATTTTTCTTTTTGCGTTGTCAGTGAATAAATTAGGCAAAAATTTGTCTTAATTGTTTGTGGAAGTTGGTTAACGAGCTGCCATCTGCTTCAAATGCTGCCGTGTGTCCGGTGATCGGCCTTCAGTGCATGCTCAGTCTCGAAATAGGGGTTTTTCTCATTACAATATTTAAAAAAAAAATCTACAAAAAATGTATTCAGTGTGGCGGCTTTTATTTTGCCGTGGCAGTGCGACATGATCATTTAGTGTAGACTTTTATTTTGGCAATTGTCTAGCAGGGAAAATTTTATATTTTGATGCCCATTCTGATTGGTTGGTGAAAAGCTACAGCAACCCCCTCTAAGCGTTTTTGTAGCCCAAACAGAGAAGCCCAGTGGCTGGCTGGACCTTGCTCTCAACTGGTGACTGACTCACAGACACCAGCTCCCCGTGACCCTACTGAGGGTTTAAGAGGATCAGTGAGCGTGAATCCTGATGGGTGCGTGTCCTGGTTAATGTGCAGCAGCTGACCCGATGTGCACAATCAGCAGCACCAGCAGAGGCCTGCACGTGTGCTGGGTGGAGACCACTACGCTCTCATTTCTATCATCTCCTACTCAGCTCTTGAAAAGGTGATAATGAAATCAGAATCAGAATCAGATTAGGTTTATTGCCATTGTCAGTGAACAAAATTCACAAACTAGGAACTTGCTTCGGTACTAACGTGCTATATATAACATGAATAATATAATTAAAAATAGAATAAAGTAGAATAAAACATAATAAACTAGCATAAAACTTTGCTATAAAAAAGGCAGGTAATGGTAATATGGCCGATAACGTGACGTTATGTCAAGTACAGAAGACGAGCATGGTTGTGTGTTTATAAGCTGTTCACAAGTCTAACTGCAGATGGAAAGAAGCTGTTCTTATGGCGAGAGGTTCTGGTCTGGATTGACCGTAACCTCCTGCCTGAGGGAAGCGGCTCAAAAAGTCTGTGACCCGGGTGCGAAGAGTCAGCTGCTATCCGACCTGCATGCCCCCGAGTTTTGGAGACGTACAGGTCCTGGAGAGATGGAAGGCTGCAGCCAATCACCTTCTCAGCAGAGCGCACAATGCGCTGCAGTCTATTTTTGTCCCTCACTGTGGCTCCAGCGTACCACACAGCGATGGAGGAAGTGAGGATGGACTCAATGATGGCCGTGTAAAACTGCACCATCATCTGGGCCGGCAGCTTGGCCTTTTTCAACTGCCGCAGAAAGTACATCCTCTGCTGGGCCTTTTTGATCAGGGAGCTGATGGATGGCTCCCAATAAAGGATGTGACACCATGGAGCAAAGCTAAAGTCTTTTCTTTATCACATGCATTTAGTTGCATCATAAGCAAAGTCCTGACTGTTGCATTGTGGGTAAAACAAAAATGAGGGAGAGGTGAGATGTGCCAGAGATCGGCCGTCATTCCCTGCACGCCGCTCTGGTCTGTCTCTCCCACGGTGTGTTAACTGTCAGGTGTTGAGAGACATTTTTTCTGTGCTGTCTGCTTTTGATTTCTTCTCCCAGGGGTGTTTAAAAAAGCAGCTCGATTGTTAGTGACAGTCAGCCACTCCGGCCCCTTTGAACAGGCAGTTTGATTTAATCGTGCGGCTGCCGGTTATTATTCTGGAGCAGCAGCCGCCCTGGTGATGCCTGGGCCTGATCAAGCACCTCAGAGCTGTCCCCAGATCTCACCCCCCCCCCCCCCCCCCCCCCCCCCCCATGTCTAAATCCTCAATACAAATCGCAATGTTTCGGCTCTCCCAGTGGGGCCCATTACTGCCTGTGGGGCATTAAAGATCATTAATAGTGCTGTCAGAGAGAGTGAGGGAGAGAGGCAGCTAAGAGGAGGGGGAGCAGCAGCTCATAAATGGAGCATTAATACATCTGCTTCATTAATGCTGCCTCGTGTTTGATGTTTGTTAGTTGGCAACGTTAATGATGTAGCTTGGAGCTGACGGGGCGCTTGACTAAATTTGACTCCTCCAATTAAGTAGTCAGGCTTCTTTTCTTTTGGGAAATGGTTAGAGAGGGAAAACTGCCGCCTAATTACAGACTCCAACCATCCCACCACCCCACCCCTATTTTTCTCTTTGCGGTTTCTCTCACTCTTCATCTGTCAGCTACTGATTGTAGCTCTGAATTCCTCAGGAATAGCCCCTACTGAGCTATCTGCTACTCACTAATTAAACTGAACTTTAATAATCAGTGCATTTAACTTTCCTTATCAATATCATTGCCATTTGCTGTTTATTAATGATGTACAGTGCAAGTTGATGAGAGTCAGCCTTTGGTAAATGATGAAATTACTACTATCGAAGTGCAACGGCACCTTAATTACAGCACTGGAAATTAAACACACAGAAAATATTAAAGGTCATATTACCCCCCCCCCCCCCCCCCCCCGTAGGTTTTAAGGCACAAAAAATCACACAAGAGCACATTTATCCTGCTAACTGTGCTTGCTCTTTAAAAAAGGGTAGTAGTGCGTTGTTCCCAACCTGTATTTTCTAGCAGCACTTTGAAAGTAACCAGAACGTTAAAGGTGAACAATGCAAGAATTGAGTAATAGTGACATCCTGTGGTCAGATTTGGTTTTGCTTTCTCTGGGGTTGCCAGTTAGGGATAGGAAACTAAATGTTTTAACAATCATTAAATACTTTCTGGGTGTAGCGTTATGAATATGCCATTTCTGCCCTTAACAGCTGCCCTTTGACACAGTGACAGTGTGCAGAAATTGCCAAGGTCGTGCGCTTGCTTCTGATGTTTACATTCCAGCAAAGAAGACAGAAGAAGGACGAAGAACGCTTTTCATTAGTTAAAGAACTTTATTTCTAATAAAGCTAATCAAAACAACTGTTGGTCAATAATAATCAGGTGACTGATCTGTGAAATCACAATGTAATGATTTATGTGTTTAATGAATAACAGGACTTTGGGCTAACTGAGCTAGACATCCTGATCCACATAAGGTAAACACATGACACATTGTTCACTCATCCAATCAGAACTTCCTTTCTGATGCGTGGCAGAGTTCTGTGGTGTTTAGTTAATCTGTCCACTCCGATTCGCTAAGAATCATAAACAACTAAGCTTAATAAAACAGAACAATGCCATTTTAAGTTTCAGTGCAGTTCAACGCACGCTCAGACACTAGTTTCAACAGAGTTTCAAGGCAGTTCCAACCAAGTACTCGACCAGCTCTCAAATCCATCTGATGTCCATCATCGCTAAGTGAAGTACAGACTGGCCAGCTGTATTTTCTACTTTTAAGCTGAGAACTGTCAAGCTGGAAAATTCTGTCGTTTATCAACAAGACGACGGTTCCTTCAGAATAAAAGCTGAACTCTCTGACCCAAAAAGGGGGGTCTCTACGTGACGCTGAAAACCTGCCGTTGTACCGGGAGACGATCCATAGACTGGTTTGTCGTGCTGCCGACGCTGTTTCACCAGTTCCAGCACCAAGGAGGGTCAGAGGACCTGGCATCCGGATCTAACACGGGAGTATCCGCATGGTACGTAGATCGGCATAGATAGCGTCTCATGTCTTCCTCCTGAAGTCCATCATCGGTCAGTTAGACAAAACAACATCTTGCAACAACATCTCAGACTCGCCTCCACCAGATGGAGATTCTGAACTGACACACACACACCAACACTTCAGCATTACATTCATTTGCATCCATTATTAGAGAGTTAGTACTGGTGATTGTTTCGAATAATTATAAAATAAACATTCTTAAACGTCCCATCTCTCTCTCTCTCTCTTCTTGTCTCTAATTCAATACAAGGTGTTTGAATAAAATTCAATGAACCTGGGCCCTCTTCGAGGATCGCAGTCCGAGACCGCCCAGGTCTGCTGATGACTGACTATCGTTTGTTTACACAAAAGGTCTTCGTAAAATTCGACCCCGCTATGGGCTACAACCATTACTCCTCATCTCATTCATACACAAGGATAACTTACTTTTTAATATTTGGAAAAGATACAGAGTAAAATGATATAAAATCGGAACAATAGATCTTAGCGACCATGCACCAATAGATCTGTTATTAGATCTCAGTCTACGACCAAGATTCAGCAACTGCAAACTAAATTCAAGCTTGCTTAATGATCTGCGATTCAAAGAACGGATGAAGAATGAAATCCAAATCTTTCAGGGAAACAAATGATAAAGGGGATGTGTCCCCTCCTATTTTATGGGATGCCATGAAGACTGTTTTAAGAGGTAAAATTATACCAATAGCCTCCCACAAAAAAAAAAGAATAGAGATGAGAAATGGAAAGAACTACAAAATAAATTAAAACAAACAGCTTGAGGAAAAACATAAAAAGCAAGCTACGCAACCCCAATTGGGAAAAAATCAGGAAAACAAGAAATGAAGTTAATGGCTTGGCAACATATGAAATAAAGAAAAAATTTGATGTACTTGAAACAAAGATATTATGAAGGCGGATCTAAATCAATGAAAAATTTGGCCTTGAAACTTAAAAAGAAAATTGCACAAAACACAATCCGTAAAATCAAAGATCCAGAGACCAAAACAATAAAAAAAAAATAAACTAAGTGAAATTTTAGAAGCCTTTGAAACGTTTTGTAAAAATCTTTACTCTGAAGGGACAGAAGGGAACAAAATGGAAATAGATTACCGTAAATCCTCTAATACAGGCCCGGGCCTGTATTTGACTCAAGCTCATCAAGCTCTAGGCCTTTATTGGCAGGAGGGCCAGTATTAGAGGCAGGCCTCTATTTCTATTTGAGCAAAATGAACTAATGGTTCGCTGGAGTTTTTGACAATTAAAATTGCGCCCACATTTTCAAAGTTAAACACATTTCTTTTAACAACGGTAGTTCCTGCTTCAGCCCTCTCCCCCCTCCCCCTGCGCAGCAGCCGCAAACTCACTGATGCGCCTGCAGCCTCTCGGAGTTCCTGCTGCTCTAAACATTAAAATAATTATTTCGATTTCTGTTCCTCACTTCTGATGACCTTCAATGGTGTTTGTTTGTTGCAACAGCAGGTACAAAAACTAACTTGTTTTTATTTGACTATTTTTCTGTCCTGCCTGTTTATTATCTTCCTGCATCTCCTCTCAATCCTAAAGAAAAACTGCTGCCTGGGTTCATATATATTCACCTTATGAGTTACCTTTGAACTGCAGTTCTAAAAGATCTACCGACCGCAAAAACAGCGGAGCGCTCGCTGTTTGGCGGCCGTATCAGTGATCAGTGCGTCGGAGGACAAGGTGATGCCCGCAGCGCCCCGCTCCACAGCATGCAGCGAAACGCATCAGGCGCAAATAAAAGACAGAAAACATTAAAGGAAATGAACTGACATGAACGATTGCGTGTTAAATTAGTTTTTGAGGTGGCGACACCTGATTGTTACTGTGGCCGTGCTCATGAGGCAGATCTACCGACCGCGAAAACAGCTGAGCGCTCCCTGCTTGCCGGCCGCATCAGTGATCTGTGCGTCGGAGGACAAGTTGATGCGCCCCGCTCCACAGCAGCGATACACATCAAGCGCAAATAAAAGACAGAAAACATTAAAGGAAATGAACCGACATGAACGATCGCGTGTCAGTACCTACGGTCTGGCACAGCGCGTTGCTGATCACAGAGAATGTGATCATACGATAATTCAATAGGGAGCATGGTTTCACAGGCGCGGAAGTGATAGCGTCGGTGAAACGCCGGCTGCTCTAGGAAACCCCCGAGCGTTCGAGCGTCAACGAAGTGACACGGAAATGCCGGGCTTTCCAGAAGTAAGTAAGATAACTTACTATGAGCTGATAGTTCGTTGGATTGATTGGTAGGTTGGAAACTCTGATCATGAATCTGAAGAAACGATGACTGAGTGGTGAGCTGGAAAGGCGACTTCCGTTTATAGCCACGGTTTGTGACGTAGGTGCGACGTGGAGGGAATCCCCGCGAGGGGCATGCTGGGAGTCCCTACTTCGCGGATTTTCACCTATCGCGGCCAGGTCTGGAACGCATCTACCGCGATAAACAAGGGATTACTGTAGTTCATACACCCCCTACTGCTGCTCTCCAGAGTGTTCTGCAGCATAATCAGCACGTTCTCTTTGAACTTGATAGTGTAATGACCTGGCTGGGGTTGTAAGCCAGGTGCATTCTGGGTATTGTGTTATATGTGTTTCCTATCGTTCTGCTAGTTCCTATGTGCTGATTTGCGTGTTGTGTGAGTGTTATGTAAGCCACAGGGAAGGTGATGTGTGTTCTGTGGAGAGGGTTGAATTAGCATGGTTAACTGACACCGTGACTCTGTGTGGTAGGAGCGTGATAGAGGATCGTGTCTGTAGCGTTACAAAGCGTTGAAGAAAAAGCCTAATAAAGGTCTGCGTGAACCCCTACTGCCTCCTGCTGGTTGATTTGTGGACTATAACCTTGCCGCTGGGACGCTTGTACTTGCTTGTTACCACATTCCATCCGGCCACAAAAAGAGACCGGCCATTATTTACCTCCGCTGACTCCGACACAGGCCAAAATTGGAGACCCGGCCTTTAATTGAATACCGGCCTGTATAAGAGGATTTACGGTATTTCCTGGACTCCCTAGATTTACCAGTGCTAAATGAAGAACAGAATAAAATAATGATTGAAGACATAACAGAAAAAGAATTAAGAACAGCAATAGGTAAACTTAAATTAAATAAATCTCCAGGATCGGACGGATATACTGCGGAATGGTACAAGGAATTGAGAGAAGAGATAACACCAGTGATGCTTCCCACTTTTAATTGGACGTTGCAGAAATCTCAAAACACCACCCAGTTGGAAGGAAGCTATAATATCTGCCATCCTAAAAGAAAATAGAAATAATTTAGAATGCAGATCATATAGACCCATCTCAGTCCTCAATATAGACTATAGGTTATTTACATCTATAATAGCAAGGTGTCTAGAGAAATTCTTGCCCAATCTAATCCATAACGATCAAACAGGCTTTATCTGAGAGCATCAAACACAAGATAACATAAGACGGACATTATCATATCATATCAAAGTTCTACAGGTGTGCTATTGAGAGCGTGCTGTCGAGCTGCATCACAGTTTGGTATGGAAGCTGCTCTGCCAGCAGCCGTAAATCACTACAGAGGGTGGTGAAAGCAGCAGAGCACATCACTGGCACAAGGCTTCCTGCCATTCAGGACATTTATCTCCAGCGATGCCTCTGGAAAGCACACAGCATCATCAAGGACCACAGCCACCCAGCGCATCAGCTGTTCTCCTCGTTACCATCTGGCAGGCGTTACAGGAGTCTGCCTGCTCGGACTACGAGACTTAAAAACAGTTTCTACCACCAAGCCATATGACAGCTCAACCACTACACTTAAACACACACAACACAGGATACAGATGTTACCCTGCAGCTCCACAAGTAAAATTTAACCTGCACTGGTTACTTCATTTTAATGTTACCACTCACTTTTTTTTAGATATATTTATATTTAGTCATCTATACTTACTTATCTATTTAGTAAGCTTTTACTTTTAGCATGACTCTCTAATATTTTGCTTTTACTGTATTATACCTTGTTCTTTTTTTCTATTGTATTATGCTGCTGAGAGACCGCTGCTCATCAAACACATTTCATTGCAATGTTGACCCTGTGCTAACTTGCATATGACAAATAAACTAAACTAAACTAAACTAAACTAAACTAAACTAAACATTACAGAGCATTAACCACATCCAAAAGAATAAATTAGCAGCTATTATAATTAGTGTGGATGCAGAGAAAGCTTTCGACTCAGTGAAATGTAGTTTTCTTTATCGGGTCTTAAACAAATTTGGCTTACATGAAACGTTAATTTCAGCAATAAAAGTGCTATATGACAAACCTAATGCTAGAATTAAAGTGAATGGCAGTTTATCAAACAAAATTATCATAGAAAGGGCACAAGACAGGGGTGTGCTTGCTCACCTATCCTATTTGCACTATATATAGAACCATTTATTCAATACATACGACAAAACAAGGAAATATTAGGTATTAGTATTCAAGATGGTATACACAAAATAGCATGCTACACAGATGATCTATTAATTTTTTTGGGTCAACCAACAAATTCCTTACCTAAACTAATGCATTCATTTGAATACTTTGGACAATTATCAGGGTATAAAATTAACACAAATAAAACTCAATTAATTAAATACAACTATAGACCACCTGAAGAACCTAGAAGTAAATACCAGTTAGCATGGGAAACAAAACAATTTAGAAATCTGGG
Organism: Nothobranchius furzeri; assembly: GCF_043380555.1. Taxonomy (NCBI): domain Eukaryota; kingdom Metazoa; phylum Chordata; class Actinopteri; order Cyprinodontiformes; family Nothobranchiidae; genus Nothobranchius; species Nothobranchius furzeri. The sequence continues at coordinate 42,120,113 of NC_091750.1, read as the reverse complement.
GATAGTGATACCGAAGGATCTCACAGAACTAATAAGGCATAATTATTTGCCGATACAGAAGAAAATTAAGGAGGATTCAGAAAGATGGAATTTAATCCCATACTTAAGTCTTCATTCAAGAATAGATTCAATTCAAATTAATATCCTGCCAAAACTACTATACCTATTCCAAACGTTACCAGTTGAATTAGATCAAAAGGTATTTAATGAATGGGGCAAGATACTGTCCAGATACATATGGCAAGGGAAGAGACCTCGAATCCAATTTAAAACTCTCCAATTGACAAAAGCAAAGGGAGGATGGGGCCTCCCATCTCTTGAAGACTTTTACTAGGCATGAGCGAGTACACCGCCATCTGTATCTGTTCAACCATCAAAATGATCTGTATCTGTACTTGGAGTGGGCGTGGCATAACCCGGAAGTGGGTGTGGTTTACATCAATACATAATTTTAAATCTGAAATTGATATGGATTGATCAGAATTTCAGTTCTTTTTAAGCACAGATTATTCAAACATTTGATTTAAACATCTTGTTCATTCAACACATATGATTATTTAACTTATAACAGTAAAGTCCTGTAGGATTCGAGTAGGTTCACTTTTTATTCAGAGTCATGAATTAGCAGCCTGGCTTCTATGCAGAGAGTGCAGGACCTTGGGTGAGAATGTCCGTTTGGAATGTTTTGTCCACATGCATGTAAACACGCACTGAGCAGAACCTTCTGGAATTGGAAGGCCAAATAGAAAGTGGATTTATGCATGTAGATGAAAGGTTATACTGTGGTCAGTTGGATGGTGAAAAGTAGAACTTTTTGGTACGTTACATGAGGAAACAACATTATATGCAAAAAGCTCCAAAAAGTGGATGGCCCCTTTAGAAGATAACGTTTAACCAAGCACTGTACGCTTCATTACTTTGTTCATTTTTATCTTTCTTGGCATGTTTTGGCTAACGACTTAAAAAAGTGATAGAAATAAAGAGAGGTGGGCACAAAACCATGAACAGGACCAATGGAGTATTCACATTGGATCGCGCATGAGACTGTGTTATCGGCAAGGATGACATGGGCAGCAGAGGGCATGGGACAGTGTTATCGGCAAGGACGACGTGGGCAGTAGAAAGCGACATCGTCCTCTGCTGCTCGCGGATAAATGAAAGTGATGCCATCAACACTGGCGAGCTCTGATGACGGCTAAGGTCGCTAGACAAAACATGTCCGTTCCAAGGTAAATGTAACCCTCTCTAGACCAGGCACAGGTACAAAGTTCGTCCACAGAGCCAAAGTGCGTGAATAAAACACAATCGAATTTACTTTCAGGACTAAAAGTGTTTAATGTCAATAAAAAAATAATAAATATAATAACATCACATAATGCAATTCCTTTATATTTATTTATATCTATTATATTTTTTATGATATTATGAGTAGGATTACTAACCAAAATGCCAAATATAATAAATGGGGGAAAAAATAAACAGCAGGTGTCAGTAGACTTAGAGAGACACAATGTTGACACAGAAGTGATACAGTTTTGGAAATGTGCCTAAACGTATCAGGAGGCTTCATCTACCTTATCTACATCTAGGGACAGCAGTAGCTCAGGAGGTTGAGCAGGCTGTCTAGTAATCGGAAGGTTACAGGTTTGATCCCAGCTTTGACCAGAGAATTCTGCTGTTTTGTCCTTGGGCAAGACACTTAACCCACCTTGCCTGCTGGTGGTGGTCAGAAGGACCGGTGGTGCCAGTGCTCGGCAGCTTCGCCTCTGTCAGGGCCCTACATCGTAGCTCATCACTACCAGTGTGTGAATGTGTGTGTGAATGGGTGAATGACTGATTGTGTTGTGAAGTGCCTCGGGGGGTTGTAGAACCCTAAGAAGGCGCTATACAAATACAGACCATTTACCATTTACCCATCATTACTGCTGTAGAGTCAGCGCAAGTATGGGTTTAGACTGTGCAATTAATTCAAAAGAGCTCTAAATCACCAGCTCCAACATGCCATAGTGGGAGCAACAAAACAGTGGTGTAAAGTGGAGCAAAAACCAGGAAGTAGCAGTTAGAGGAGGGTTCTTAAAGGCACAATCAGGGGAGGGGCAAGTGTGGGTCATGAAATGAAAACGGTGTCAAAATGGCTCCCTGGGTTACATAAACAACAATTGTCTTACTGCACCGTGTAAAAACGAAATAACTAAGTAATGGATTATGAAGTTACACACAGAAAGAATGTACACAAAAAGCACTGCATGCTTTTTACATTTTAAAAGTGTCTTTAAAAATCACACTTATCAGTTTTGCTTGATTTTAGCACCCCGTAGAGTCTGGTAGTCAAACTGAAGGCAAAACATGCTGGAACCAGACTGCAGCGCCAGTTATGTCTGCTCCATGTTTTCTAAGTCCCAACAGAGCGGTCCGCCAGTCTGAAGTTGCAAATGTGATAGTCTGGCAACATCGGGCGGAATGACATTTCATAAACCATGTAAAGGATCAGTTTAGCACAAACTAGCTCCAGAAAATGATTTAAAAATATGAAAAACTGGTATTGTATGTGTGGTGAAAAAGTAGGTTCACTTTTAGAGATGTTAATAAACACACACCAGATCTAAAGTGTTCTTTTCTAAAGCTACACCTTTGTCTTTCTATTTTCTTATTTATTACCATCAGATCCTCTTTTGAATATAACTCGAAAGTCAGACAAACGATTGGCTCAAGCCTTTTCAACTGCATCAGGAACAATGCCAGACTTTATATGAGTAGAATTTCCCTCAGGACTTATAACTGTAGGCCAAGGAGACATCTTCTCCACACTACCCTGGTCCTGGACCCCACTTGTCTGTGGCCCGAGAGTAACTTGGGATACTGATGTAAGCCCAGTAGAGAGGAGATGCTGCCGTCACACGTAAGTCATCCGGGGTCAGGGCTCCTTTAAGTGGGAGGAAGTCTGGTTAGCCTAGACTAACACCCCCCTTATGAGAAAAGGGTCTTAGTTTATCAGTAAGACATGGATCGTAATCATGTGCTCAAAGGGATTACTTACACCTGGATTAACGTGGTTCCCACCCCCCCACCTTCACTGTCTTCTAGATGTTCATACGGCTTAAAGCTTCCATTATTATGTTTGTCTCTAAGGGGCTAAACCATGTAAGCTGATGCATAACCAGCATCTATGGTTAGTGTAAAGGAGCCCACTTTGTTACTTAAATAGGAGCAACGCTGGATTGTGGGCTTGTAGGCAAGCTGATGGAAGACTCAGTAAAAAGCTGCACACAAACAAAGCCATTATTAAACCCATTTCTCCTAAAAGCAGCTTTCTGAAGAACATCAGGCCTGGAGCACTCAAACGTGCCAAAGCAAGATTTGTTGTGATTTTGGTGTCAGGTGATGAGATCAGGCTTGGATGAGACGTTCAGCACACAGGAAAGCAGAAGGATGCTTTATTTGTTTACCATGTGGCAGGCTGAAGGCAATAGTCAGGCTTCCCTTCAACCACAGGAGATCTCCAGCTTGGCAGCGGTGGCGATGTGGAACACTGCCTCCTACCAGCACAGCACACAGCACCATCTGCTAAAACCTGTTGGCTTGTTTGTTTTCCAGAGCAAACAGCAAATAACTCCTTTCCTGTTCCTGCTTTTTACCATATGCCACTGCCTGCATATCAGAGCGCATCGTGTATATTAATGAAGTTAATCAAAGAGACGCACACGAACACATCTGCCAGGGGAATTTTCTAAATTGAACCCACTGGTTTATTCATTACATTGCTGCTCTCGCCTGCCTCAGTGGAAACCTATCAGTGGAGGTGAAAACATTGTAAAATGAGTCAATAAAATCCAGTTTTCCAGTATTTGGCATTAATAAACCAGTAATTTATTGTATATGAAGTCACAATTAACACTTATCTGTATTTCTACACCTTTCTATTTGGAAACAAGTTTAATCGCTTTAGTGCCCAAACATAAAGTCCTGCACTATTAGTTTAAAGAACCCTATTATGCAAGTCTGACTTTTGTGCTGCCATGCTGATCTCTACTGCCTTTATAAACAATCTGAATGTGAAAAAAATTCCATACAATGTTTAACTTTACTCATGCATGTGGAGAACATGCTGACTCGATAAATTCATGGGGAGAACATCTCAACTCCATACAAGCATGAGGAGAACATCTTAACTCCATCCATGCATGAGGAGAACATCTTAACTCCATACAAGCATGGGGAGAACATGCAAAATCTATCCATGCTCAGGGAAAACATACTATCTTCATCCATGCATGGGGAGAACATGGTAACTCCATATATGCATGGGGAAAGCAGGCTAACTACATACATGCATAGGGGAGCATGCTAACTCTATCCATGTTAACAGATTCAGTGACTGATGATGATGCTCCCAATTATTGTTCATTTCTCACAGGTGTGTTTGTCATGTGACCATGCCATGTGCTCTCCTATTTAAGCTTCACCTGTACCAATAAACGATTGATTGTGTTCTCATTGCATCCAGACTCCAGTCATGTTTGTTCTCTCCAGACACAAGCAAGTTTAGGCCAGTATCTATTTGGGCTCTGCTTAACACATCGGGAGGTAATGCTAACTTCATACATATATAGGGAAAACATGCTAACACTATACATGCATGGGAAGAACATATGGAATCTAAAGCCAAGCATGGGGAGAACCTGCTAAATCTATCCATGCTCGTTGAGAACATACTATCTTCATCCATGCATGGGGAGAAGAAGAAGAAGACGAAATTTTATATAGCACCTCTCAAGATAAAAATCACGAGGCGCTTCACAAGAACAAAAACAAAACAAAAAATGTTTTAAGTATAAAACTATTTCAAAATGTATATTAAAAATACGTTTAAAAGAAGAAAAGAAAAAAGCTTAGCTTAGACTTAGCTTAGCAATGTTCCTGAGATGGAAGAAGGAATCCCCATGGCTTTTGCAACAGACAGTTCAGAACTGTGTTTTTACGGCAACGAACTGGATAATAAAGACAATAATGCTTCTTGCTGTACATTCTTTCACCATCCTCCTTTTTTTCCATCTTTGCGACAAACACATTTTTTGTGTTTGTGTCCTCATTATTAGGTGTGCTCATAGACTTTTTGTCCAAGTAAGTAACAGTCTGCCTGGCTCTTTTGTAAGTCTTCTGGGGTTTGCTCTTCTTTTTTGTGTGTGCAACCAGAGCAGAAGCAGTAACAGAACTATCAGAACTGCTTTGGTCCATCAGCTCCTTTGATGGGACATAGGCATCATCAGTGTTGTCCAAGCAGCTTGAAAAAATCTCAGATTCAAGCACCTGTTCCATATTTTTGTTCTCTTTATTTGCTGTGCTTAAGGAGTTTTTGTCAGAGTAAGAAATAATCGGTTTGGCAGTATTGCAAGTTTTTTGAGGTTTGCTCTTCTTTTTTGGACGTGTAACCAGAGCAGAAGAAGTAACAGAACTGTCGGAACTGCTTTCTTCCATCAGCTCTTTTGGTGGAACAAAGTCATCAGTGCTTTTGACGTAGCTTGGAAGGCTCTTAGATTCCGACAACTTTGGGAGCTGGTCAATGTAGTCTTTTGTCAGCTGGAAAATGCACAATACAAACAACCAAAAATTTTCCTTGTCCTTCTCTCATGTTTGCTTTGGCACATGTTAGTGTATAAAATATACAACAAGGGGGACAAAACACAGCCCTGGGGAGATCCGGTAGACACAGTTCTCTTTTCCGACAGGGTACTATTCACTCTGACCTTCTGTGTTCTGTTGCTCATAAAATCTAGTATCCACCCAAGCACGCTTTTACTCAGGTGAAACTGTTCCTCTAGCCTATTAACCAAAAAATGAGGCTGGATTGTATTGAAAGCGGACGAAAAGTCCACAAAGAGGAGTCGAGCATGAGTTCCTACTAGGTCCAGATGATGAAAAAGCATATCTAACAGAGTGACCGTTGCATCCTCCACACCCCTCCCAGTCTGATATGCAAACTGTAGAGGATCCAGCAGTCACTGTGTCTGCTTTAAAAGCTCGCTTCTAACCAGTTTTTCAAAGATTTTCATTAAAATTGAAGTTAGAGCAACAGGGCGGAAATCGTTTAAAATACCTGGATGTCTCACCTTAGGAATCGGTACAATTTCTGCATCCTTCCATAGTTTAGGGACCTTTTGTAACCGTAAGGATTCATTGAAAATGTGGTGCAGTATAGGTGTCAGCTGGTATGCACAGAATTTAAGTAAGCGGCCACAAATGTCATCTGGTCCTCGGCTCTTGTTTATTCCAACTGTCCTGATAGCCCTACCTATGTCCTCCATGTCAACTTTAAAATGCTCACTATCCTTACATTTCTCCCTCAGGATTTCCCGTTCCCCGCTAAAATTCAGAACGTCAAACCGAAAATAAAAACTGTTCAGGGCATTAGCTAGTTCCCTGTCAGTGTTAAAAGGGTCTAGACAGATGGTTGTGTATAGGCTGGCAAGCCAGACTAAATAAATATATTATTTAGTCTGGCCATGCTCCATTGACGGCTCTCGGTTGTGGGGCGGGTTCTACCGTTGTCTTTCTCCGCATGCTACTGGACAATGAATGTGACATACTCTTGTTTCACTCTGTTGCATCATCCCACCCACCAGGCATATAGAGTGCCCTGATTGGCCCACAAAGTGGATAAAGCTCTGTGATTTGTTCACTAAGCAGATAGAGCACTATGATTGGCCCACCATTATGGACCAATCACAGCTCTTTATGTGTTTGAAACCCCTCTAGAGAGCTGTGATTGGCCAGCCAGAGTCCTGGTAGGAGCTGCTGAGGTTCCAATGGAGCATGCCTAGACCATTCTTTGCAAAGCAAGAATTTGGTCTAGTTCACTAGGCTAGGTTGTGTACTGTGCCTCAGAGCCATGTCCTGCAATAATTTTCATGCTAGTCCATGCCGAACCAAGTTTATTTGCTGCCATTTTGTCCTCCAACTGTCTCCTATATTCATGTTTAGCCTTTGTAATTTCTCTATTTAACAGTATGTTGGCCCTCTGTAATTCAGCCACTGACCCCTGTTTGAAAGCCTCATTTTTCTCCTTTATACACAATCTTACTGCTTTTGTGACCCATGGTTTGTTGTTTGGATATATCCTGACACATCTATGGGGTATTATCATATCCCAACAAAAGGCCATAAAACACGACATAAAAAAAACAATAATTCAAACTAAATTAAAAGTGACTGAAAACATATAAGTATTTAAAAGTGATTTAAAACCCAATAAGGAAGCACTTCTAACCTGAATTACCAGTGCATTTCACAACCTTGGGGCTGCTACAGGGAAAGCTCTGCTATCCCTGAGCTTCTGCTTCTTTAATGGCACCTCCAGGTTGGTGGTCAGCCGACCTCAGGGACCGAGATGGAGAGTGAGCAACTAAAAACTCAGAACGATACTGCGGGGCAAGGACATGTAGAGCATTAATTGCCAGTAAAAGCACCTTATCTTGAACCTTAATATAAACAAGCAGCAAGTGCAGCAAGGCCACAATCGAGGTGATGGGATCCCTCTTCCTCGAACCCATCAATATTTCATCATTCATCTTATATTCTGAATCAAGGTCTCTAGTTTTTGTGCAATGAATCCTTCTAATGGAATTATAGCTCATTTTATGTGCAACAACCTTTGTGAATTTTGAGCACTTTCCTAAAAATCCTGCTATTCCAATCATTGACTTGTGCATAAAAATGTCAATCAGTTGCACCTTATTTCTAAATAACTAACTTAAACCTTTTTATTTAAAACAGTGCCCCTTTAGCAGTAATATGTGCAAAAATGTAACCACAACACATTCCGCATGATGCTGATTTGGGATTTTGGGTAGCTGCCGTTCTGTTTGGCTTGTGTTACGCCAATGTGCTGAGAGGCGATAAATGGCTATTGAACTCCTCAATGAGTTTTATTTATCATAACCTGGAACATTATAGCTGCCATTAACAGAAACTAATGAGCCATGGATGGGCTCATTGCTACAGGATCGCTGCGATGCTTTGTAAATAGCAGCGCCACACTGTCTGCTTAATCTACGAACAGCTCAGACCCAGTGATCACGCAGCTGCTGATGAGAGAAACGCTGCGATAAACATTAAAACCTGGACATTTTTATTAATCTATGAAAATCCTGGGTCCTGTATTAGGGCTGCAACGCCGAAATGTCCAAGATAAGAGGACAGCCGCTGTTGCTGTTAGCAGCGCGCTAACTAGCAGCCAGAGCTAACCGTCCTTTTTCATCGTCAACCGCTCCAGACATCCTGTCAAAAGCTCAGCGTCACTCGTCCTGCCACGGTAAGCAGCTTAGATTTTGTGGGTTTTTCATTACACATGTGTCTGTACAATGTTTATAAAGCGCTCCAGGACTTAGGAGCTCCGTTGTGGGCTCGATTTGTAACAGTCTTGGCTTTCCAGTGATGCTGATTGCGGCAACAGTGTGCATGCATGTCGGGGGGAGAGGCAGACAGAGGAGGGAGGAAAAGACAGCTGAGTAGTGAGATGAGCATGGAAGCAAGGGCAGACTGCGCCCTCACGAATCACGGCAGAGGTAAATGACGAAAAAGTGGTGTAGTAATTTAAAGCACAGCGGTGAGAAAAAACACGAAAAACCATAGCGTCAAATGACGATTCCACCCTGAATCAACCTGCTGTCCTTATACTTCTTTACGACTGCTAACATAATACATATGAAAAAGTAATGACTTTATTGATGTGACCATACATTAGGGATGCACGTTTTCCAAAATTTATTAAACCGGCAATTGGCGCCCTTAACGGTTAATACCCGGTTAACCAGAACCAACCAACAACAACCACCCCCTCCGACTGACACAAACATGTGGCTTTGCTCTATAAATAACGCTTTTTCCTGTATACTCTTTTTTTTTTAATATATATACCGTATTTTTCGGACTATAAGTCGCACCAGCCATAAAATCTATAATGAAGAAGAAAAAAACATATAAGTTGCACTGGACTACAGAAGTCGCATTTTGGGGGGAAATTTTATTATTTTTCTCACAAAGTCTAAGACCAAGCATTTCACATTGCAAGACAAGTACCGGTAACAATAACAGAATAAACAACCAGGGCGCAGCAGCGCACCACGTTCTCCTGCAGAGGATGGCGGTGTTTAAAACCCTCACAGCAGGACAGGGGAGCGCATTCCTGGGTCGGAGCCAGCCCGCAGCAGCTCGCCACAGGCTCAAGCAGGTGATGGCGGGACAGAGGAGCTGACACCTGGACCGAAGCCGGCCCGCAGCAGCATGCCACGGTCTCCAGCAGGTGATGGCGGGACAGAGGAGCTTATTCCTGGTCCGGAGCCAGCCCACAGCAGCGTGGTATACATAATTTGGTATATAAGTCACTTTGGTATATAAGTCGCAGGACCAGCCAGACTATGAAAAAAAGTGTGACTTATAGCCTGGAAAATATGGTATATAAATAATTCTGACGCACTTCTGCTCCCACACTCATTACATTTATGAACAAAAAGGAAAGAGAGAGTGGGATGACAGCTGGATTATCTCAGACTCAGAACTTGTTGTGCAAATACACAGCGCTGCTGGCAATTGTGTGCTCATAAGCGCATTCTGGAGGACATGGTTAAAAAACACGTTTTCTTACATTGAACTAAATAATTACGCTGACAAAAAACAATTTTACCCGGTTACAACATTAACGGGAATTAACCGGTTAACTATGTACATCCCTACTATACATTGTAACATCTTGTACTCTTGTCACACTTGGCAAAAGCAGTAATATTTGTTTTAAATGGCATACGTGATGATTTTTCCTTGGTGTCTAATGTAAGTGCTAAGTGTGTATTTATGATAAATGGTTTACAGCGTTACTTTAGTGTCACATGACTGCTATGAACATAAATTATTAAAACTAACACCTGCTCAGCTAAAACAAAGTCCTCGAGTCTCTAAACATCCAGAACCCAACATGAAAAAACATAATAGGTGAAAACCCAAATAAAATATGTGGAGAAACAGAGCTGATGCAGATTGCTGGTGTTGCTATGGAAACGGAAACGCAGAGCATTCCAACTATGACTATGTTCACACTGCAGGCAAAAGCGCATCAAATCCAGTTTTTTTTTTCGCACATGCGACCCTTATCTGATTTTTTTATGACAGTCTGAACAGCACAGATACGATTTTTTCTAATCCGATCCATGTCACTTTCATATGTGGTACTGATTCTGATACATATCTGATGATTTTGAAAGCAACTGCAGTCATGTCGCATTAAATCCGTCTCCCATGTCACTGAGTCAGATCTCATCTCATCTATCATGGACCCCACCAGGATAGAAATGCACACACACACACACACACACACACTTGTCCCCAGGATGATACTGTCTGCGACCTCTACCCAATATCACATAAACTGTTTCACAGGAATTTGCAATGGTTTGCTGTGACTGCTTCCATCTAAATCAAGTCCCCATCTGCCAAAGATTACTGCTGTGGACCGTGCCCAGAGATCTGCTCAAAGCCTCTTTTTGATTAGTAATTATCCAGAAAAAAGGCGAGAGGAAACTCAGAAGAACACAGTTCCAACCGGTTTTTCTATTGAATAAAATTCTGTGAGGGTAGGCAGAGTTGCTGCGGTTCGCTGGGGTCCTCAGCACCAGTTGACTTTGATTCTCCCTTGTCCAGATGTTGGGATTTGGCTCAGCATTGGTCCATGTGGTTCCACTTACTCTCCAGGGGAGGAAAATAAATGGTTTGTTTTTCTATTGTGGCCTCTCTCATTACGCCCTTTAGAAAACCACCTTTTGAAGATTAGAAACTTGTGCCTGAGTTGAGCCTGATTTAAGCTTGCATGTTAACCTGGAATGTGTGGCTTTTCCTTTTCAGCTCATTTCACTGAGTTTGCTTTTGTACCAACAGGAACACAGATTAGTATCAGTGTAGGAGATCAGTTATTAGGGTTTCAAGCCAGAAGGGCAGCGAACAGATCTTTTGTTTTTGTTATTCTTCTACAGTATTCCATGCTTTCGTTCTTTTTAAACACAGAAACAGTTTTGTTTACCTGTTTTGTAGCTACAGTTTAAAAAGAACGAAAGCATGGAATTAGAACCACGACACAGCAAGAGCACACCTAAGATGTTCTACAGTATATCTTCTTTGCTGGTGATTTTTGCATCACTTGTGTATTGGCCACACCCACTTCCACAAAACTAGATTTTCTGCTAGATAGCAAAGGATGCAAAACATGGTTTTAGTCATTTCTCCTACGTTTTTCGCTGTTGCCCATATGGTTTGTCCGGCCTTGGCTGAACACACCAAATAGTAATTTTTGTACTTAACCAGATTTCATTCATTGTAGGACAGGCAGTATGATGTTGCCTACATTTCATAACTTGGATTTCATAAAAGACAAGCATTATAAGATGACACTTGTCCTATGTGACCCTTAGATTTGATCAGTAGCATGATGACCTGACAGATGTTCCTTGATGGTCACATTGTTTTGAGAATCACCTGATTACATATGCATCTACTAGTTTTTACATTTGTCAGTCTTTTATTTTTGTTGATTTCTTGTTGTTTTGTCAGTATAAATGCTTTAGTCGTGCATAATCACACTTAGTTATACTCCTCTGATTGACCTTTAAACTAATTAGGGTTCTTCCTCATGCATTTCTTTGTTTCCATTTTATACAAAGTACACCTTTGCAAATAATGAATTATTTCTTTTGTTTAGTACATCTCTTCCCTTCCTGAAGCGATTATCATCTTTTCAAACACCTTTAGGGTTGTGTGTATCTAAGAATGCCATCAGTTGTTTTATTTTTGATCATTCACTGTCTCTGTGTGACATACGAGTTTTATTTCCCTTAGAAGAATCAGTTGTTCAATTTAACGTACTGAGTTTTATTTTCCTTAGATAATTCTGTTGTCCATTTTCACTTATGGAGCTTTAATTTAGTAGTATTTATCTCCTGTTGACAAATTTTACACATTATTTGAGCAACATTGTTGAGTGACATTGCATATTGTTGATGTACTCTGAAGCAACCTTACCTCAGTTGAAATTTTATTTTTCCAATTAGGACTGGGTTCATTGTTGTTAACTCCAGTGTTAGAAGCGAAGAGGTTAAATTAAGAAGTCACTAGAGGTGAAAGTTTCTGGCATTATGAGAGCAAACACATAGAGTTTATGATATATATATATATATATATATATATATATATATATATATATATATAATATAATATATTATTTTTTATATGAGCTTGGGGATGTTGACAAGCTCACCCTTTTTCCCCAGATGAGTTGATTCTTTTTGATTTTATTAGTTATTATTTTGGCTATCAGCTCTTTTACTATAATTACTCCTGTTACTCCTAGGTGATGTATATCACTTTTTGTGTTTATTTTCAATTTTCTTTATGCGGATTATGGCTTTTTTGTTAGTTGTTTAGTTTGTTTTGGTTTGTTTTGTTGTGTTATGCACACTGTGTTGCACGACTCTGCCCCTTGCTGACGTGAACTAGTAATTGCAAGTTCCTTGGGATGGGTGCTTTTTCACATGTTATGTGAGGTCCAATTTTAACATCGGTTTGGCGCAATACTTGCCGGTATCGGACCCCTTTTGTTCATGTTTTGCTTCTGGTGAGCCCTGAGTTGCCTCATGCCTCAAGAGGAGGGAAGACTGATAACGATTTCCTCACATTATTTCACTGCCTGGATGGAATTACTATAAATATTGGATGATAAGGATTTTTGCTGAAAACAATTCAAAATCAACAGTGATCTCCAAGAATGTTTTTGTGCTTTTTCGCCACAGGTAGTGAAACCAGGAGATTGGGTTCTGATGAAGGTGCAGAAGCGAAACAGATGGGGCAGCCAGAGGTCCATTCGAAGTACTCCTCATCATTCCCACTGCTGTGAAGATTGCTGAGAGGCCATCTTGGATTAATCTATCCCACTGCAACCTCATCAATGTCAACTAACCTCTTTAGCGCGGCAATGAAGTCCGGCTACAAAGAGGTGAGCCACCACTAGGGTGCCATCTCTCAAACCGGTGAAGATAAGATCAAGATAAAATAAGATAAAGATCTGCTTCGAGCTTGCTGGGTTCACCACATTGTTGATGTTGGTGGTCGCACTCATGGCCCTGCACTTGGGCCGTCTCTCAGCACCTTTTAGTTAAGTTTATATGTCATATGCAAGTTAGCACAGGGTCAACATTGCAATGAAATGTGTTTGACGAGCAGCGGTCTCTCAGCAGCAGAATACAATAGAAAAAAAGAACAAGGTATAATACAGTAAAAGCAAAATATTAGAGAGTCATGCTAAAAGTAAAAGCTTACTAAATAGATAAGTAAGTATATATGACTAAATATAAATATATCTAAAAAAAAGTGAGTGGTAACATTAAAATGAAGTAACCAGTGCAGGTTAAATTTTACTTGTGGAGCTGCAGGGTAACATCTGTATCCTGTGTTGTGTGTGTTTAAGTGTAATGGTTGAGGTGTCGTATGGCTTGGTGGTAGAAACTGTTTTTAAGTCTCGTAGTCCGAGCAGGCAGACTCCTGTAACGCCTGCCAGATGGTAACGAGGAGAACAGCTGATGCGCTGGGTGGCTGTGGTCCTTGATGATGCTGTGTGCTTTCTGGAGGCATCGCTGGAGATAAATGTCCTGAATGGCAGGAAGCCTTGTGCCAGTGATGTGCTCTGCTGCTTTCACCACCCTCTGTAGTGATTTACGGCTGCTGGCAGAGCAGCTTCCATACCAAACTGTGATGCAGCTCGACAGCAAGCTCTCAATAGCACACCTGTAGAACTTTGAGATGATACTCGTGTTCATGCCAAACTTCCTTAGCCTCCTGAGGAAGTAAAGCCGCTGGCGAGCTTTCTTGATAACAGCGTCTGTGTGGAGGGTCCAGGAGAAGTCCTCAGTGATGTTGACTCCAAGGAACTTGAAGCTGCTGACCCTTTCGACCATGACACCGTTGATGTGGATGGGTCGGTGTTCCCTGACTGGTCGTTTCCGGTAGTCCACTATCATTTCTTTGGTTTTGCTGATGTTGAGAGACAGGTTATTATCCAGGCACCACTCGTGCAATGCCGTCACCTCCTCTCTATAGGCCGTCTCATCATTCCCTGTGATGAGGCCTATGATGGTCGTATCCATCCTGGTGGAATAACTGAGACAGCAGCATTTGAGGGGGTACTAGAACTGGAAACAATGGATTGGGGCTCCTCCCTGACCGCGCAACTACAGGATGACGTAATCTGCATCCACCTCAGCTGAAGACCCCCTGGACGCAACTACAACAGGACACGGTGAAGAAGACATGCTGGAAAAGGATCAACTACTTAAAGCAACTGCACCCACATCTCCGGACTGGTTTCATGGTCAAGGACCTGTAGGATCTTTTCGGGGACAAGATCAGCTCCCTGACAATTGGACAACCACCTCGACACACCATGGAAGGACCCTGAAGTCATCCTATTGAGAAGATGAACTTTGTGCTTCATGTTCCGACCTATGTTATTACGCTGTGGACCTGGATTTCAAGATACTTATCAATGTAAGACTGAAACCATCCTGAACAACGGAAGAGGACCCTGACTTGCAAACCCTATTCTCCAACCGGGACTCAGTCCACGGACAAGCCCTTTGATGAAGAACGCCTGGGTTGCCTCAGCTCTGCCATGGTTAGAGCTGCGTAAATTAATATTACACCCTCATTTTTCCTCCTTCACTGAAGATTAGTCTGCACCTTGGAGCTTTAATCTAAATTCACCTGATGTTTCAATACACCGAATTGATGTTTTCTGTCTATTGGTTTTGCTAACCCTTCCCAATCTCCTTACAGGAACTGCCATGAATTGTAGAATTGCGCATTACAGTAAATTCATTTCAATATGTATGAAATAGCTTTTCTTAAGGTTATAATTGTGTTGATGTAGCTGATTCTGTTCTCTATCTCTGTGAACTGCTGTAAGATTTTATTGTCAGTTGTGTTTGACTTATTGTGTTTATTATTTTATTTGTTCTTATTATTTTGCTGATTTTTGTATTAAACTTTGTAGGGAATGATTCTTTGGACAAGTTAACAGGATTGAGATTACGATCCACAATGAACAAATGATTGCAGCACCTCATGCTGTGTTTGCCATTCTGACCTTTTACATCTGATCATAGTGTTTATTACTTTGTAGCACCATGAAGATCCTCTAAATGTGACAAAGGTCACATTTTCCAAGCTAAGTCAAGCTGGGTCAGACTGTAACTTTTCAATCCACAGATTAACCCAGAAGTCATGATGTCTGAAGAACATATCATTATCTGCTGCTGTTTCGTCCCAGAAGAAGGACACTTCAAGTTCACGATAATAATTAAATAAGAATATTAATAAACTCTTTGACTTTATTACTGTTTATTATAATCATCATAAATAATCACTTGGTTCAGTATAAATGTATTTTAATTAGGGAAACTGAGACTCCAAAAGGGCAAAACCCCACCTGGTAATTTACCAAGGTGGTCTAAAAGACAAACCAAACAAAAATTACCTACTAACTCAGAATATTCCAAACACAAAAATTCCTAAGATTACGTCTTCTCAAAAAGTAAGCAAACTACAAACTGGTTTAAACCACAAGACCAAGAGAATCACCAGGGAAGAGAACACTAGTTGCTGCTGCAACTCACAAGCATTTCTCTCCATCACCTTTGGTTCCATCCACTCACAGTAAATAATATTTAACCAATTTGTCAAGTTTTAATTGTTTGTAAAATAAATTCTTACTTTTATAAACCTGGCTGTTTTCTGAATCAAAACGAAGTGTGAACTATCCCCTAATAAATAGAATCCTAGAATCTTCCGATTAAACACAAGACCAGGCAGGGTGATATTCTATATTTAGAAAGAGTATCACAACTTATTGATCACAAGTAGAGTTAATATATGTTTAGAGACAAAAGTACTCAATTTACCTAAACAGCAGTCCAGTAGAGGTGGTTTATGAGAGCTGACCTCAACAGATTCAGAGCATCACCCTCTCTTTTGAAGCTGCATCCAAAGCTTTCCCATAGCCTGTTTAGAACAGAAAAACTTAATGTAAACCAATAAATGTGATTATAGACAGCCCAAAGAAAAGAATCATCAGCAGGACTCACTGTAACCCAGGTAACTTCACCTAGCAACCTTCTACACTAATGGTAGGATTAAAGGTAACAATAAACGAGCATCAGAACACTTGATTCTCTCAGAGATGATTGGTGTGGTGCTGAATTAATCACTGACAGATAAAAGGACAGATAAAAGGTCTAGGGCAAATAAACAGAAGAGCATCGCGAAGTACATGCCGCAATTACACGCTTTACCGACAGAGTGAGAACCTGAGGGTATACCTAACCTGAGGGTAAGCCCTGCAGATATATTTAGTTTCTAAACAAACATCAACAACAAATAAATAACAGCAGCTGGATGAGTCTGCATACCCCTCCGATAATAGGTAGATGTGCCCCTGACACACACACACACACACACACACACACATATACATCATTTGTAATAGTAATCCCTTGGTCTCTGACCAGTCTCAGTCAGGTTAATGCCCTCAGATGCTTCGTGTTAAAGACCCAGAGTGAGTAGGCTCATGGGTTCTGATGGGTACATTCTTATTTTCCTATGAGCTCTTGGCAGCCAATCAGGCTTCAGGATAAAGCCCAGCCACAGAGACAGAGGCGGGAAGTAGAAGAAACAGATTGACAAGCTGAAAAGTCACTTGTTTTCCTGAAGCCTCAGTGAATGCTTGGGACCGCGTAGCCTCAGAGATGTTGGTACTGCTGTCTGATCATCAGAAGCGCTACATGTTTATTTGATTCTGAAGCATCTCACTTCTATCACACATCAAGGCAAGACCCTGGAGCACTTTCAAAGCTATGCAGGTGGGTTGGAATTCTGCTCACAACGCTTCAGTTTGACAACTCCAAAAGCTCCAGGGCATTCATTTCTGAAGCTGCTGTCAGTGTTTCGCCAGTAATGGCAGATGAGCCACGTGATGAACAGAAGCATAGCCTCATTCTGAGTCATTTTAATATCACAAAACAATAAATAAACAAACAACTTCTAAGGAAAGCTGCTTCTGACAGTTGTGTTTACCTAAACTCTAATTTCCTTCAAACCTGTTTATGACAGTTCTCTGTTGCTGAAGTATGATGTGGAGTATTTGTACTCCGTGTCGAACATCTTGCTGGCGTGTGTCGCTTTTGTTTTTCAGATCCTGCTGACGTTTTGACAGATGAGCAGTGCCGTTATGCAGCTTGTCTGCCAACAACAGAGCTTAGAGAGATGGAGAGATTATTCCTTTCCGAGCCAATTAAAGAACGTTTAATGAAGACAGGCTACAGCTGTCCGCCTTGCTGCTTCTGACAAGGTCCTGTAATTTGTAAGAGGACTTGTCAAACCTGGTAAACCTGCTAAAGGAAATTTGTAGAGTATAAGTTTTAAAATACTAGATTGGAATTTTCTTGATTAAAAACTTATTGATGTTCTTGTTTTGAATGTTTGTACAGACACAACGGTAAAACGGTCTTAATAAGTCTAACCCAAAATCAGTTTTTGTTGTCAGCCAGAGAGACTGATGAGCAACACTGGTGGTTTGTCTCCCAGGCGACGTCTTTGACAAGTGGTACAAAACACAACCAGCAGATGTGATCTCTGTTCAAGAACCGAGAGTCCAAGGTAAGGAATCAGGAACAGCCGTACTCCATCTTCTCCTCTCATCTTCAGCATCACCCCTCCTTTTATAATGTGTATGTGTGTGACCTCTGTACCAGATCTTACTTCTAGAGCTTACAACTACTCATAGATGACTAACCTTTTATGACTTGGAGTTTACCTCTTTTAGTTGTGTTGTCCTTATCATGTTACTGGTTTTACTGTACTCTTGTGCTTTTTATGCTTGTTTTTATTCTAATGAAATTACGGTTTTAGGCATCACAATCTATATGTTTACCAGGTTCTGCTAACACTGTAGCAGAACCTGGTCCAGGTTTAGGGAGTCTAGGTCAGTGGTTCCCAATCTTCTGACCTAGAGGATCCCTTGGCTGTGTGGTAACCTCACCATCTCAGCACAAACATGTTGTAGAAGAAGAACAAACACTCTTGTATAGCGCCTCTCAAGATAAAAATCACAATGCGCTTGTATGTACGGAATTCCCAGTAATTTGGTGGGGATCCCCTTGGTGGATCACGAATCCCAGGTTGGGAGCCACTGGTCTAGGTGTAGTTTTCAAATATGAGCAGATTAAAGATTAAAGATGCTCAATGAGTGGAAAAACTGGTTGGAATTGCCCTTTAATATTTGTAAACCTGAATTTGAGGCCTGTTTTTAAAGCCTTTTCTGAATTTCCACAATAGAATGACACTAAAATAATGATTTTATATCAATTTATAATTAATTTCACATAATTTACCACTAATATCAACATCCTATTAAAAAATAAATCCAAAGTTTTTTTTTGATCATTTCTCTTTTTTTCTTCTTCATTTTAAAAACTAACACAAAATGGTGGTTTTTATCTCCTACAGCAGATATTTAGGGGAGAGAAAACAAAAATCACTGACTTTGTCCCCCCCCCCCCCCCCCCCCCCCCCCCTGTCCTGTCTGGCTGTGAAGCAAAAATAATTAATGTCTGAATGCTGGCGACAAGCCTTACAGATTTATTCTCAGGTGGAGCATGAAAGCTGCTGCTTTAGTGTCACGTCTGATACTTAAAACTTTATTGTTATTGATTTTTGAATGCTTTGTAATTCCGACCAGACACGGAGACAGAGGTGAAAGAGAAAGGAAGAGACAACAGTACAACAGGAGCAAGCTATAACTGCATAAACCTGATGAGGAAATATAAAATCAACATTGTTTTACTGAACAATCACACAATAACAGGGCCGTGCAGAGACCTTTGACGGGGCGGGATGCTCAAAGTAAAAAAAAAAGGGGGCACTTATAGAGCAATCCAACAAGTTAGAAAATTCAGATAATGAGACCCTTGGGTTCAAACAACATAATAAAAATATATATCAATTAGTGTCATTAGTGGTAATGTTAGTTCATAAATAATAGTTTTAGTTTTTAAAGCTGACTCATATCTAGAGATGTTACAACCACATTTTTGCCCCTAATCCGAGTCCAAGTTGTTTGATATTTGAATATCTTCCAATGCTGAGTCCTGTTCTGATACCAGGTGATGATGCAATGCATTATAAAAGAAGAAAGAAGTTGTCCTTCTGTCTGTATTTGTCATTTTGTTATTTTGGCATTTTGTTCTATGTGTATGCTCACACATACACATACAACCTAAGACTTACAAAAATGAATGCTAGACTTCCACTCACGCTCCCCATACACACCCTATTCACTCTGGTCCCAGTACTGCTGCACAAAGGTTATAACCATCACTGGTTCCCAGAGTTCGCTCCTTTCTGCTGGGGTGCTTATGAGCAGGCTCCCCCGCCCAACGCTAGGCAAAGCAACCTACCACCCCAAACCCCAACCAGATGGCCAGCTCCCCCTCCTAGCCTCCAGCCCCAGGAAGCCAAGCCATACATGTCACCATGGCTGTGGTGAGTGGGCAGTGCAGGCATCGTCTGGCCTACGCCAGCTGAATTCACTGCACAACCCCACTTTCCCCTACAGCCCTCTATGTCTAAGTGCAGTTTAAAATTGGAAGTGGGCACCGGCACTCGGGATGAGGCTGAAAGATCCCCTTGCCAAATGCTGTTGAGTGTGCTCACTCCCAAGGCCCTAAGTGTGTGTTTGCGTGGAATGTCATTGGTGGAAGTGTTTAAGGTGCAAATAAAATTGAGGGCAAGCTGCCACAGGAATGCGGAAATGGGATCCATACCAGCACTAACTGACGTCCCCCCCCAAGGCCCTATGTGCATGTTTATGTGATGATGTGAGGGAGCAGGATGAGAAAAATTCGTGGGGATGGGGAGGAATGGCTGGATGGCCTAAGCCCTCCAGGGAGCCAGCTCCCCCACTGGCCCCAATAGGTACCTCTGTTCCCAAAATGCCACCCAGGGCATGGAGACCCCAGCACATCTCACCAGGGCCCAAAGCAGCAACATCTCAGAGTCCCAAGGAGTCCGAGGGCGCCAACCCAGCCCAACCCCAGCAGAATATCTACTCCCAACCCTGCATTTGCACAACTTCCAGAATATATAAGACATAAGACATCCAGGTAAGGTTGAGTCCTCCCCCTCCTGGCCATCCCCCTCCCTTGTGATGGGACAGAATTGTTTCAGAGGAGCCAAGGTCCACCTGAGGCCCCTGGGCCTGGGACAGGTGCTGCCACGTGTTCCCGCCTACTTCCCGAATGCACACATGTCAGGACCCAATCCCCAAGGCCCCACCCAGATCCCCACACGGGACCAGCCGCCACCACACCCCGAGCCCCAGGACCCTACCCAGACCCACTCAGGGGCAATGCAGCTGCCAGGCAGCAACCCATGGCCACCTCCAAGACCCCCCAAGGGGCCCCACTCACAACAGGCAGTAGTTCATCCCCCGAGGCAACCCAACCATCTCATGTTACAGTAGAATCTGTTTGTGAAAGACACATCTAACTTCTGTGAGATCATCAACCATGTGAGCTGAAAATCTCCAGATATCCAAAACAGGATCAAAGATTTGAAACAGCATTGAAAAGTTTCTGTGATCATTAAAGTTTGGTTTTGAACTTGACCTCCACTATAGGTCCCTGCACCAGTCTGCATCTTTTCATTTAAGCTGCAGGCTGTGAAAATTGACAAAAACCATGAAACACATATTCAACAGAAAAATAAAATGAGTTCAGTTACATGAGCTCACACAAGTCAGACATTTGCACTTTAACGCACAGAGGACTCTGTCTGCAACCCTGGTCCACTGCTGAGAGTGCTGCTGTCAGGCAGCCAGCAGGGCAGCCTCACAATGTGCACATTTAGGACCCGCAGCCTGAATGGGATGTGGGGTTTGTGGGGGAAAGCATGGAACGTGTCCTGTGGGCTGAGGCACGGCACTCTCAAAGGCTTCTCTATTATCAACAGACAGGCAGGACCTTATGTCCTAATCACCCGTGTTGGTGAGACACTTGTGGACTAATGTCCCACACTAAGCCAGCACTCAGCAGCATGGAAATCTACTGGCCCACACTGAGGAAACATCTGCTGACTGATTTGTTGAAACAGCTGAGCAGGAATGTGTCTTTTCTGATATCCCCAGTTGGACATCATCCTTTTGATACCACAACACTCTATGGAATTACCCACCGCATCATACAGAAGTCAGGATGAGCTGGACAGCACAGTTGGTTCTGTGTGTGACCTTCATCGATGGTGACAGATAAAAACCCTGTGATCTTGTGAAGCACCAGGCACAAACCTTGATTACCATCCCCGCTGAGAAGGCTGCATGCTAATCAATGTAAACATGTTGTGTCTTGACACACTCAAGCCTCTCTGTAATTGGTGTAATTGTTACTGGTGTTTAACAAGATTGCCTCGCAGATATGGTGAGTGTCGAAAGGCCCGGGCAGTGGGAGGGGCTCTCTCAGATCTGCCTGGCTGATGGGGGCAGTAGGTTGATACCAACCCCCCCCCCCACCCCCCCACCCCCCCACCCCCCCCACCCACCCCCACCCCAAGCCCGTTGCTGTGCTGTTAATGAAGTGCAGCCGAGAGCCAGAGAGCAAGTCTGAAAAAAGGGGCTGGCGACGAGGAGGTCATGAAATATTTAAATAACAGGGGCTTCAAAGAGGAAAAGGGCCTCCCTGCTCCCGCCAGCAGAGAGCCGCTGTAGCCAAGTGGTGGTCCCAGAATCGGGCCTGCACCCAACCTCACTTGTAGGTCAAAGACCATCAGTTCACCTACCTTCTGTTGGGACTCCATCAGGGGAATGGACGGGATCAGCTGATGAAAAAGATCACATCTGCAACAATGCCTTCACAAGCTGCACCTTGTTCAGCTAGTCTCACATTTGTTACATGGGGGGGGGGGGGGGGGCTGCCGGATCAGGAAGGTCAGCTAAGAGCCGTCTCAACGGACTCAGAGATGTTAGAAGACCTCCTCATGTGTCCAGCAGCTTCTGAAACTATTGCCAACAAGTTGCTTTACTGGAGGAACTGGAGGATATTTCCTTTGGGAATTCCTGCAGGGATCACCTGACAAACTCTGAATGCCGAGTCTTAAACAAAGATAATCACAGTACACTTTTAAAGACTTCTGAAAAATCATACATAATTTCTGAAAGAGGAAAACTCCGGAAAGATCATTTAAGTGTAGTTTAAATATGTTATTTACACTTTTAAAAATACAGAATAGTCTTGTGACGTATGTCCTGTTACTTTTGGGCGCAGCAATCTCTAACATAGACCTACGCTAACTGGCGCATGCGGGGCCCCCTCCAATAGAAAGATTAGGAGAGCCCGTGAAGACAAGCGCAGAGTCTCAGCTCAGGTCAGGACAGAACCGAAAGATCTCCTCAGTTCATCGTGCTGTGCTGTTGTAGAGCAGCTCAGTACACATTGTAGCGCTTCGTTATTATGAAGAACTCGAAAAATCATGGAATGTGGTGTCATAGAGTTTTGAACACTCTCCTGCATTTAACAAAGTGTATTATTTTTACTATAACATGGAGTATTACAACCTTAAACCGGCAAAGGTGGGACTGAGTTCATGCTTTTAACTTCATGAAATTAGCTTTGATTGTTTTTTATGCTGAATTTGCACCTCCTGCTCGGTGCATGGTTAGCTCTCATCTTTTTAATGAGAACACAGCGAGCACGTTTTCTGCTGCTTTTGATCCACCCTGTTCTTCTAATAACGACCCAGACTCCTTAACTTCTCAGTTTAACGAGCACTGCCTCTCCATCCTGGACCACATCTGTCCTGTCAGAACCAGACCAGTTCCTGCAGTGAACCCTACTCCCCGGTTTCACGACAGCATTCAGCCTGAAGCACCAATGCAGAAAAATTGATCTAAAAGTTCTCTGCCTCTCCCGATGTCATGTTGGGGTTTTACGTGCTTGACCCAAGATATGCAGAATCAACACAAGATACAAATTTAAAATTAAACAAAGGTTCTTCATCAAGTTGATACAGTGATAGCTTGCTCCTGTTGTATTGTTGTGTACACCTTTTCTGCAGGTCTAGAAGCAGACCCCTGCGCATCATTGATAGTTTGTTTGTTTTTTTGCTCATTTTAAATATATTTTAAATAATTTTCAAAAATCTTTTTAATATTTTACATTTTTTGTTTTTGTGAAGTACAAAACATCATCATCATCATTAAGAGAGTCCGCCCAGCCCCGTCACTATCTTGTCTCAGCCAGAGGCAACTCGGCCTCGGCCTCCATGGCCGTAGAGAAGGACTTACTGATGGAACTAAAAATATTCATGACAAAGTTATAGAAGTCTTCCTGCACAGAGAGAAGAGTGGTTTTCATCTGTAATCAGCAACTTTGATGAGTGTTATTAATTGTATTTACGCATAATACCAAAGTAATAAAAACATTTTTAGCTGTTGTTCATGAACTGCGGTCGGTGGCAGTGTCTCCGTCTGCCACCGGCCTTAACGAGGTTTGAAACGGTCTTAACGAGGTTTCTTACTGTCACAAAGGTATTCTCTCTTAATACACAAAATACCTTCAAATTAGTTATATATTAACTATCTGACCTCAGTTGCACCCCCTCCTCTCTTGGTGCGCTTCATAAACAATCTGCTGCTGCATGACGACACATGTATGTAAAAATCTTAATGAAACCTCCCAAAGAAAGTATTTCAACAACCTTCTCTCTTATTTATTTGTATAAAACATGATTTCCTCTCCTGTTCCTGGACTAAAGGTGCTATTGGATTTGAATGACTTCAGTTGAGCAAACTGTGCAGCCAGAGCGATGGGAGGTGAACGAAGCAAGAGGAGTGTGAATGATACCCATAGATGACAACCTGCTGAGGAGGGTGTTGTGGGAAATAGCGTCAAATGCTTCTGTGAGATCAAGGAGGATGAGAATGGGCATTAAACCAGAGTCAGAAGCAGTGAGAAGGTCATTAGTGATTTTCAGAAGGGCTGTTTCAATGCTGTGGAGGACGGAAGCCAGATTTAAACTGTTCGTAGATGTTATTGGTGATGAGGTGGTTGTGAAAATGAGATTCTGATTTTTGAAGAACTTTAGAGATGAAGGTAGATTGGAAATAAGATGTAAATTATTGAAGTTTATGCAGGATGGATCGACCTGACAGGAGGATGGTTTGGTTTTGATGATAACATTTGAGGATGTTACCATGCATTACTTTAATTGAGTATTCATGAATCATAACACATCCTATTATGGTCCTCGTAATTATGCTCCTCTTCCCCCTCTCCGATTTCTGCTGCTGCACCTACAGCCTCTCTGGCACCAACCTTTCAGGACCAAGGATAGCGCCTGTGTTCCATCCTCACTTTGTCAGCCTGCAGGATCAGCACCTTGGAGAGAGGCATGTGCAGCATTAAGGATTGTCTACATTTATAACAAATGATCAATAAGATGTGATAATTCCAAATAAATATGAAATATCACTCTGACTGATCTTTCAATGTTTAATTAGAAGATTATAGTTTCATTTACTTGTTCAGGGACCATAAACACACTTCATATTAATTCAGACAGAGTCAGGTAAAGTTTAGGGAAAATAAATAAATTCATTTTTATAAACTAATGATTATACATGACAAGGTAGGAATGATGGAATGTAATGTACAGTGAATGGAATGGATATGAAGTGATTTAATGTGATGTGTGAAATAGTGGAATGGAAGCTAGATGTTTCAGCAAAACCTTTCTTATGTTTCTCAAAGATTTAGTGAAGTCTGGGTTGTAAAATCAATTTGGCTGTATGCTTTGTAAACTTGAGATTTGTTTATAAAACCATCAGATGCAATTTGTGCCGGGTCTACGCACTCTTGAGTGGAGATTCTCATATGTTCTGGGGGTCAAGAGGTTGTGATGGACACTCTGAGTGAACCTCTTGGTATCAGGAACCCATAAAATAGCTCCGGTAGGACCCGTCTACTCTTGAGATCTCTACACACAGGAAGCTGGAATGCTTGTTTTCGTCTAAGGCTGTTCGTTGGCTCTTAGAAAAGCCGTTTTGTCTGATATCAGCAAGCGTTGCAGAGAGCTTTTGACCTGAGGTCAAAAGATAGAATGGTTTCAAAATGCTTGTTCCCGAATTGACCACTTTAAGAGTCAGCTAGAAACTGAATTCATCAGGAAGTAATTCTGGTTTTATCGAACCACAGTGTTGATAAATTTGGCAAATCAGAATTTGACACGTTTGAGGGCATTAGCCAAAATACCTCAGAACGCCACTCCTTCAGTCAGATCCTCAGAGAGGTTAACTCTGTGAATGAGAATGTTTAAAGAGTGTGTCAAGCCTGCCTCAGAGTCCTTCTCCACCCACATATCAATTTTGAAAATTGCAACATTAGTAGGCATTGACTGGCAGACCGAGAGGGCGGAGCCGTGGCAGTGACGAAGACGGATGGGTAACGAGACAATGCTAGCTTTTTTTCACTTTGAGCAGTCATTAGAAGTGAAGGACGTTTCTCCCCCTCCTTACCCAGATGATGAGAAGAAAGGGACCAAGTCTATTTGGAGGAGACAAGCAGACCTGAGCCTTATTGTTTTGGGCTTGTGAGTTGCCTGAAACTACCGGAGCCGACCCAACAAAACCAGCTCCGAATGGTAGGTAGCCGTTAGCCATAGCATTAGATTAGCTGCAGGGTTTGGCTCCACAGCCCTAGAGAGCTGTTATCCAGCAAGTTTTAGAGGTTTATCTGCTTCAACACACCTGGTTTTAATCAGCAACAAATAGCTGAGTTTGCTGAACAGCTAATCTAACCATTTAAAGCAGGAAAACCACTGAAACGTTCTGGATAGCAGCTCCCCAGGAGCCCTGGGCTTAAGTTACTGTCTGCTGCATAGAAAGTTATAAAAATACCCCATGAGAAAATTATTCTGTAATGTGTTCATTTATACACAATCACAAACATTCCACTAAAACTGTCCTGATTTCATTATTTACTGATACCAGCTTTCTCTTGGTCATAGGTGATCCTCTGGTGCAGCAGCTGGGTCTCCTCTGGTGGTGTCGTCAGGAGCTTCCAGAAGAGTTTGCCTTTGAATGATTTCTCCCTCCTCTAAACAGTTATTTGTTATATTAATTAAATAAATCTCAATTTACATGTTTCCTGTTTTTGTTCATATCCACAAATGTATATAAACACACTTGAATTTCAAACGAGCTTTTAACTGTGAGGTGCTAGTTTAATTCATCACAATAGAGCTAGTTAAACGTGCAACAAAGTGATAATTCAATTAATGCAATTTATAAATATCCATTAAAATATAACAACTGGAATTAAAAAACGACATTTTGGCAGCACAATAAACTTGTCAAACACAATATTTAGTATAATAATTGTAGGCAGACAGGAGACCGAGCTGATGGAGGTTCTCAGTCATCGAAGGATATCTGAAGGCTTTCCAGAAACAGAAGATGTGGTGTTGTCTCTTCTCTCTCTATTCTGCCAGATGAGCTGATATGTTACAGGTGCGTGAGGACACAGTCATGCTGTCATAACCAGATGACTGTCATGATCTGAGGTATGTGCTTAACCCAAGACATGCAGAATCAGATACCAAGGCAAGTATGAAGGTAAAAAATAAAAATGTTTATTTTAAGACAGGAGAAACTAAGAGCGCACTGATGTCCAGTGGTAGAGAATCAGGAAGCAGCGTCTAAAGGGAAAACAGAGGTGAGTATGGGAGTTGTAGTTCTTGGGGAATTGTTTGTAGTCGGGACTTACGATGCAGAAGTGGAGCAGGAAAATGGAGGGGGAGTGAGCCGGGGTGATATCCAAGTGTGGTTGCGGTCCAAGTGGATGAGTGTATAGAGGATTTGGTTGAGGAGGCTGATACGGAGGTGGAGCGTGAGCGTGGTGGAGAGCGGGTTGGCTGGAAGAGAGGTGAAGCAGGAAACGAACCGGAGAACTTCTTCCAGAGAATGCGGGAATTCCAAGCATGCAGAAACCTGAGGTAAGTACCAAAATTCACATGAGCGAGTCATCAAAAAATCCAAGCACAAAAAATCTTAAAGTCTTAGCGAATCTCGAAGGGCAAGTGACTACCAGTTAGTAGTAATCATCCGGCATTGTAGCATGGTCACCCTCCTCCTTATAAAGCTGACCCACTGATGAGGAACAGCTGTTGCTACCTCTCCTGCAATCAGAGCTCAGAGGTTGTGAATGAAGTGAAGAGTACTCACCCCGGCTCATGACAGTACCCCCCCCAACGGACGCCCCCTGGCATCCTAGCAGAGGCAGCCTCGAACTCCCTGATCAGGGAAGGATCCTCGATGTAGGATCCAGGGATCCATGAGCGCTTCTCAGGACCATACCCCTCCCAGTCCACGAGGTACTGGATACCACGATCCCGATGACGGGAGTGCAAAATCCTGTTCACTGAGTAAACCAGGCCCCCATTATAGAGACGAGTAGGAGGAGGAGGAAGGGGAGTAGGACAGAGAGAACTGGAGACAACAGGCTTAACAAGTGAAACATGAAATACTTGGTGTACACGAAGGGAGGTCCAAACGAACAGTGGTCGGAGAGGGAATGTCAATGACCTTAAATGGACCAATGAAACGTGGGGATAATTTGCGAGAGGATGCTTTAAGTGGAATGTCCTTAGAGGACAACCAGACTGACTGACCTGGGGTGTAGACGGGTGCGGGACGGCGGAGGCGATTAGCAATTTGCTTGTTGCGCCGTGCCATGCGGTCGAGGGCAGCTTTGGTGGAGGTCCAAGCCCGTCTCGCACCACAGAGGAACTGGGGAATGGAGGATGACACCGGGGACTGTTGGGGAAAAAGGGAAGGTTGATAGTCGAGGGAGGCTTCAAATGGAGACTGACCGGTAGCTGATGAGATATGACTGTTGTGGGCGTATTCTACCCATGGTAGGTGTGAACTCCAGGTGGAAGGGTGTGAGGAACAGACACAACGCAGCATTGAACCCAGCTCCTGGTTCATGCGTTCACACTGCCCGTTAGACTGTGGATGATATCCAGAGGTGAGCGCTACCTGGGCTCCAAGGGACTCGGCGAACTCTTTCCATAACCTGGAAATGAACTGTGGGCCATGATCTGAGAGGATTTCTTCGGGGATGCCATGAAGACGAAAAACATGTTTCACCAGAAGCTGTGCTGTAACTATGGAAGATGGGAGAGATTTCAGGGGAACCAGGTGACAGGCCTTGGAAAAGTGATCCACAATGGTTAAAATGGTGTTAAATCCGTGTGAGTTAGGAAGACCACAAACAAACTCTAAAGCTATGTGGGACCAAGGACAAGAAGGGACTGGAAGCGGTTGTAACAACCCAGCAGGTGGACGATGGTCTCTTTTCTGTTGAGAACACACGTGGCATCTAGATAGACTTTTGTGTCTCTATAAAGGGATGGCCACCAGAATGTCCATCAGAGCAGAGCCACAGTTCTACCCACTCCAGTGTGTAAAGAGAACTTGCCTGTGTGGGCCCAGTGGATGACTTTACCTCTCATGTGTTGAGGAACAAATAGTCGGTTGGGGGGTCCGTTACGGGGTCCAGGATCAGTCTTCAAGGCCTCCACGACTTGATCCCTAATTTCCCACGAGATTCCACCAATGATGCAGTTGGGAGGAAGGATGGTAGCAGGTTTGGAGTCAGTGCCGGGAGCATACTGTCTGGAGAGAGCATATAGGTTAACGTTCTTTGGACCTGGACGGTAAAAGATTTGAAAATTAAACCTGGAGAAAAATAGTGACCATCGGTATTGGCGTGGGTTGAGTTGTTTTGCCTCCTTTAGGTAAACAAGATTTTTATGATCGGTCCAGATAATAAAAGGTTTTCTCAGCCCCCTGCAACCAATGCCTCCACTCTTCGATTGCGAGTTTAACTGCCAGAAGCTCACGATCTCCCACATCATACCTGCTTTCAGCTGGGGACAGGCGACGGGAAAAGAATGTGCAGGGATGGAGTCTATTATCCTCTTCAGCTACCTGGGATAACACAGCTCCTACCCCGGTATCCGACGCATCAACCTCCAGTACAAATTGCTATTCTGGGTCGGGACGATGAAGTACAGGAGCGTTAGTGAACTTGCTCTTTAACGTGCAAAATGCTCTTCCGGCCTCTGTGGACCAAACAAAGGGTTTGTTTATGGATTTGAGACTGGTTGATGGAGCTGCCGTTTGACTGTAGTTGTGAATGAATCTGCGGTAGAGGTTGGCAAACCCGAGAAATCTCTGGAGTTGTTTTCTGGTAGTGGGAATGGGCCAATCAGTAACTGCCTTGACGTTCTCTGGATCAGCTCTCAACCGCCCGCTCTCAATGACAAAACCCATAAACTTTACGATTGACACATGAAACTCACATTTCTCGGCCTTTACGTACAGACGGTTTTCCAGTAGGCATTGTAAAACTGCTCTGACATGTTAAACGTGCTGTGTTGGGTCTTTGGAGAATATGATGATGTCATCTAGGTAGACTGTTACAAATTGATTTAGAAAATCTGCCAGAACAGAGTTGACCAATGATTGGAATACGGCTGGAGCATTAGTTAATCCAAACGGCATAACAAGATATTCGTAATGTCCTAATGGGTTTTTTGAAAGCAGTTTTCCACTCATCCCCCTCACGGATTCTCACCAGGTGGTAGGCATTTCTTAAATCCAAACAGCTGAAGATAGTTGCGTCCTGGATGGGTTCAAAGGTGGAAGAAAGGAGGGGAAGAGGATATTTATTACGGATTGTTATCTGATTTAAGCCTCTGTAATCGATGCGGGGTCTGGGAGTTCCCTCCTTCTTAGGAACAAAAAAGAAACCTGCACCCAGGGGAGACGAAGAAGGGCGAATGGTACCAGCAGCCTGCAATCTTGGATGTATTTCTCCATGCTCTCACCCTCGGGCTTGGAGAGATTGTATAACCGGCTCGATGGCAGTGGAGCCCCCGGCAGGAGATCGATGGCACAATCGTATGGTCTGTGGGGAGGTAAGGAAGAGGCACGATCTTTACTAAATACCTGGCGGAGGTCATGATAGACCTGAGGGACTGCTGTGAGGTCAATATCCTCTGGGGGCGAAGGTGGTGATGGTTGACCAAGAGGTAAGGCAGAACTCAAACAACTCTGCGGGCACTCCGGACTACAACCCAAAATCTGATTCTTTCTCCAGTCCAAAGAGGGGTTATGTTGAACCAACCAGGAGTGACCCAGAACCAACGGCGACTGAGGAGAAGGAAACACAAAGAATATAATCATCTCTGAGTGATTACCTGAGACCATGAGATGTAGAGGAATGGTTTGATGGGTAATGGTAGTGAGGGTTTTATTGTCCAATGATGAGACTGAGAGGGGTGTGGGTAGCCTGGTGGTAGGAATCTTCCATTTCT
This sequence comes from Nothobranchius furzeri, assembly GCF_043380555.1. Classification (NCBI taxonomy): domain Eukaryota; kingdom Metazoa; phylum Chordata; class Actinopteri; order Cyprinodontiformes; family Nothobranchiidae; genus Nothobranchius; species Nothobranchius furzeri. The sequence goes on along the minus strand of NC_091750.1, from coordinate 42,089,597 downwards.
CTACCACTCTCTCGTCCAAGAGAGATTGCTCGCAGCCAGAATCCAATAGCGCTTCAAGTGTCACAGGTCTAGAATTTACAGACAAAACACATGGGAAAAAACACCGGGAACCAGAATAATTTGAATCTCCAGCCACCAGTAGTCCCAGTTTTACCGGCGGGCTCTGCCTTTTGGCAGTTTTGGGCATCTATTCACAAAATGTCCTGCAGTTCCACAGTACAAACAAAGTCCTGACCTTTGGCGATGCTCTCTCTCCCCCATCTGAATAGGCTCCTCTGTGTCAGGTTGTAGGCGATTAGAAGTGCCTGGGTTCTGGTCATGGGTTGCGGCTGCTGCTGGTACGGGGGTGTGTCTGCTGAGTTCCCGTTGACGTTTATCGATTGATATGGCTAGTCTGATGAGTTCCTCCAGTGTACTGGGTTCTGGACACAAGGATAATTGGTTCCTCACCTTGTCACTCAAGGCCTCTGTAAACACTCCTATGAGGGCGTCTTCATTCCAAGTTGTTCTGGCCGCTAGAATGCGGAAATCCACGGCAAGATCCGCCATGGATCTTTTCCCTTGAGAGAGTGTCCAGAGCTTCTTCCTTATATCTTAGAGGGACTCGTGTCTGCCAAAAGTGAGTTTAAAATCAGAGAGGAAAATATTATAAGGTCCTTGTAAAAACGAATCGTCATGACTCTTTGCCTCAGCCCACCTAAGAGCCCGTCCTCTTAACAATCCAACAATATATGAGATCTTAGCAGAGTCCGAGATAAAGGCCGAGGGACAACGTTCAAAAGCAAGCTTACATTGTAATAAAAAGCTGTTACAGTCATCAAACTCACCCCTAAAAGTTTCAGTCTGTGGTGAGGGTGCCAAACGAAAATGAGTTCTCCATGGGAGAAGCTTGCTCCTGACTGGAAGGACTTACTGATGTAGAAGCTGCTGATGGCAGTACTGATGGTTGGGGTGGTTGATTCGTTTGGGAGAGGGTCTCATGAATTTGACGGACTAGGGTTTCCAGTTGCTGGTATCGCTGATTAACTGCAGAGAGTTGTTCCATGACAAGAGGGAGATTTTGTTCTTGTTGGCTCAAACGTTGAGACAGATTAGACAAGGCTGATTCTGCTGGGTTTGAATTTTGGCCAGATGATTCTGTCATGATCTGAGGTATGTGCTTCACCCAAGACATGCCGAATCAGACCAAGGCAAGTATGAAGGTAGTTCCCAAAACCTAATTTATGTAAAGTTGCAAATAAGAGCTTCCTTTTAACTGAATACTGCCTTTGATTTCCTTGTTTTGTACATGGCGCTAAACTAAAGGCTTGTTAGCTATAAAGTTAGCTTAAAGTGAGAGTCAAGGCCTGGATGGAGACGTATTTCATCCACACTTCCTGTTTGGAAAACGCTTCTGAAAGAGGCATCGCCTCGCGGACCGAGAGAGCGCCACTGAAGCAGTAATAGACCACAGCACCTTTGTGCAGTGAACCTGTTCCCGGCTTCACAGACAATCACGTAAGCATCGTATGAAGCTAACATCCCAGAGAAGTCATCGGAGATCTGCAAGGCAGCGGTGAAACGTCGCCACGGCAACACTTCTGGCTTCAGAAAAACATGTTTCTTTTAATTGCATTGATACTGCTTGATGGTTTGTGTCACTATATAACCACAACGCACAGCCAGTTTGGCTTTAACCCCAAGCTGGGAACAGATCTGTGTAGCTATGGCCTGAATGAGACAGCTTAGCTTTATTTAAGGCAGAACTCAACAGTGTTGATGGTTCTAAGGCATTTGACAGGGTCAACCACTTTTTCAGAAATTAAGTGAAAGAGGTGCATTGTAAGAATTCTGGCATACTGGTATTCTAATCAGAAAACACAAGTAAAATGGTGCAATACCACATCAGCATCCTTAGGTGTTAGTGAAGGCTGCACCAGGGAGGGCTGCTGCAAAGGGAACCATCTGTGTGCTTCACGGCTGCGAGGGCACGCAGGTCATTCAGTGATTTATTTTTGAATTACCAGAGAGGAGGAGCAGGTCCACGTTTAGAGTATCAGGTGTTTGATGAAAATTTGTTTTTACTGATCAGTCTGTATCTGCAGAAGGCTGCACCACTGCAGCTCTGAACAGCAATTTCATCAAACATGATCTGATCATCCCTCGTGTGTGTGTGTGTGTGTGTGTGTGTGTGTGTGTGTGTGTGTGTGTGTGTGTGTGGGGTGGGGGGGGGGGTGGGGGGGGTGTACTTGTCTTTATATGCTTAAGTGGACACATTGTGTCTCTAACCCATAACCTGTGAACATTTCCACATTATGGGGACATTTTGCTGGTCCACCAGTGCTAAGCACCCTAAACCTCAGCTTTAGAGGGTTGGTGTGAATTCACTTTTAGTTTAGGTGAAGGTTAAGAACAGAACCCCATTGGTTCTTGTTAGGGTTATGGCATGAGCGTTTCTAGCGTTTTTTATTGGGGGGGGGGGGGGGGGGGCGCTGAAGCACCCCTAAATTCAACCCCCAGCACCCCTAAAGTTTGACATTCATTTAATTATCTATTTATTTTTCCTGTTTGTGGTGATTTTTAACTCATCAGTAATATATTAAAACCATATAATAAGTCAAAATATTATGTTTTAAAAACAAAAATACAGCAGATCTCCCCTGTCTCCAAAATGGTTTAATCCTGCTCACCTTCCCAGACTCTGTGGCTCTGAGCCTCCTGATTGGCTGATATGCTGCCGTGAGGGTGACCACGGTTCCTGCTTTCTGTGCGACAGTCCTGAATCTACATTATTTTCTCAGGTCCTGCAAATTGAGACACCGTCCAGCAGTGGAACGTGCATGACCACACAGCTTTAATGCAGAAATCCAGATGTTGTGTTTGATCTTATTGCTTCGTTCTGTGACACAGACTAGTTGTTTTCCATGTGAAACTGCAACTTTTCTCCATTTAGTGTTTCAGCATCCCATCAGAATTAAAAACAGCCAGTGGAGGGAGATCAGTGGTGGTGTGTTTGTCACAGGCATGCAAAATGGAGAACAGCAGCTCATTCATCGCTGCTGCAGCTTTACAGAACCGGACAGGCATCGGTAGCTTTTAAAGCCAAGCCGTACTATTGGTCCCGATGCGTCACCTTTCATCAGCGCTGCAAACACCTAAGGGTTAGGCTGACCTAACCAGGGTTGGAGCATTAAAGCAGGAGTGATTGACTTCCTGCTGCACGTGTTTGAATGTCTGCTGCTGAAAAGCTAAGTTGTTTCACTCCCCTGTCCAAAGGGTTGGACTGATGAGCTCATCGTCGGTTTTCTGGCTGAACTGGATCCCAACAGAACCAGGGGCAGAACAGGGTCTCCTACATGAATCCTTGCATTGTAACATATGTGGATAAAACAGATTCTGATAGCAATTTAGGGCTGTCAGACTCAAAGAGTCCTGCTAAGGTGAAAAGTGGAGCAGCATCTCTGGTTCTTCAGGCTGAGCCCTTTGACCCTCGCCACTCGGGCAATGCCCATTAGACTAGATAAAGGATGCAAAGTCCTGCCCTGTTAAGAAGATTGTTCCGTCACATCCAGCATTAGGACTTCAGTAATGAGGGATTGCAGCCTGGGAAACGGGGTTCTAGATCAGCAGTTCAAGTGAGTCACATCCACCCAGGACACCCTTTCCTGTTAAACACCAGCACTGCTCTTGGTTTGTTCAGCAGCTGGTTGTAGATGTTCACGATCACCCATACATGAATGCCATTTGTCCCTGTAGGAACCCGGTTGTGTTAATTCAGGTGTAGAACCTGATGAGTCACGTTATTCCAAGGTGGAACAGGAACAGGGCTCCAGAATCTCCTGTGTCACATCCCAGAAAGGTGATAACAGCCCAGCAGGTCCTGGTTTGGTCGTCAGACTGGACCTTGGAGGATGCTGCCAACCCATTAGGCCGAGGGAGGAGCGCTTGATGTTCCTCCCCATGGTAGCAGCTCCCTACTGGGGCTGACATCATCTCACTACAGTCAAGGATCTTCCTACCCCTCCCTCACCCTGACTCTCTCCCTCGCCCAGTCTCCATCACTCCCGCACCCTGCCTCCCTCCCTCACCTTGCCCTCCTCTCTCCCTCACCGTCTTCCTCCCTCACCCTGCATCCCTACATCGGCGTAACTCTCTCCTTTTGCGCGTCATTTAAAGACAAGCGCGCGCCTCCTGCCACCAAGCCAAGCTTTCATATTCATCCTGAGGTCCAGTCCAAGTCCGCCAGGAGATCAGGAAGTGGGAGGACCCAACCGCGCAGCCGTGTCTGGATGAGAGTTTCTCCGGGATTTGGGAGCGGATGGGAGGAGGTTTGTGCCTCCCTGACCGGGAACCTGTAAGGACACGTGCGTCCGCGTCTCTGCGTATTCACAGGACAGACGGAGAGTGGTGCGCTTTGTTGGATCTGTTTATTCCGTCTGTGCGCAGCTCGTTCCCGCGCACGGTCACGCGACCCCTCCCGGGTCCCACGTATACTTCCAACTGGAGAATCGACGGAAAGAAGCGGGATCGGAATTTCTGCTGTTTGTGTGTGCACGCGGACGTGCTCCCTGCATGGATCCCTTTGTCCAAAAGGCGCAGTAGCGCCGCGGACCTGCTGGATTTAGTTGTTTACCTGGAGCGGCTCCTGTGTGGATTACATCGGCAGCAGCAGAATGAGAAACGCGAGAAAGTCACTTCTGACTTTTGTTTCCGTTCCAACATCTAAAGGTAATTAAATGCTGCTGTGTTTGCTCTAATGGTCTGACTGGGACTGGTGGTGGACGGCACGCGCTCCAGGAGGAGCTTTAGCGCGTGCAGGACCCAGTCGGCTGCTGTCCTCCTGATGAGGCTTCTCCTCCACCTACAGCAGGGCAGGTTCTGGAGGCATTGTCTAGTTCAGGGTTGAGTCCATCACAGCAGCTGCTGCTGCCTGGGCGTCTCTGGCACAGAGCAACAGCGCCCCCACCTGGTCACCACTGGAACTAGGACCAGAACATACAAACATTTTAATCTGCAGTCAACTTGAGGACGTCAGCTTCCGGTTGGATCCTTCGCTCATGTCAGTCTCATCTTTTCCAGGTTTCCGATGCGAGTTCAGAGAAAACTTTCAGCTCAGCCACATTTAAAGGTACAGACTCTGTTGTCTGTTGTTGTTGTTGTTGTTGTTATTATCATCATCATATATTGTTATTATTATTTATATAATTATTGTTATTGCTATTACTATCAGCAGTAGCTCAACAGGTTGAGCGGGTTGTCCAGTAATCAGAAGGTTGCGGGTTTGATCCCGGGTCCAGACAGAGAATTCTGCTGTTGTGTCCTTGGGCAAGACACTTAACCCCCCCTTGCCTGCTGGTGGTAGTTGGAGGGACCGGTGGCGCCTGTGCTCGGCAGCCTCGCCTCTGTCAGTGCGCCCCAGGGCAGCTGTGGCTACATCGTAGCACATCACCATCAGTGTGTGAATGTGTGTGTGAATGGATGAATGATACACCGTAGTGTAAAGCGCTTTGGAGTCCTTACTCTGAGAGGCACCATACAAGTGTGGGTCATTATTACTATTATTATCATTATTAATATAATTAATATAACAATAATAATAATCATAATATTTATATTATGATTATTATTACTATTACTATTCTTATTATTATTATTATTTATATTATTATTATCACTATCATCGTCTTCATCCCAGGGGTGTTTTCCTGTCTCCTGTAGTCATTTGAATCACTACACAACCCATCCATCCCAGGCTTGTTGGGAGGCGGGATGTTGGATTATGTGGTTTGTGATGTGCAGGAGGAGGATGTGAACTGTGACCACACGTGACCTCATTGTCAAGTCACTAATTAGCTGTTAAAAGCAGCTGGCCCTATTTTCAGTGATGATGATGGAGCCATGTGTGAATGAACATTCCTGTGTAATGAGGGGGGGTAGACCAGGAGAGCAGGGGTTATGACCTCGGTGGTGATGAAATGGGGCAGATTTCTGATGATAGCTCTCATCCCTCCACCCCCTTTACGGACCTCCATGCACGTTTCCCACATGTGGCCCGTGATTGGCTCCGGGGCCAGATTTGTGCTTCGCTCTGGTTAGCTCAATGGCTGTGCTTTCCTTTTCAACGTGGATCCCTTGAAAAGATTAAGGCCTCGTTTGGGCAGCCTAAATCAACAGAGTGCAACCCCCCCCCCCCCCCCCCCCCCCCCCCCCCAAAAAAAAGAACCTGACTCGGGGAATATGCTCTCTCTCTCTGCTGTGGGATGAACCCCACATCTTGGCCCCATTTCCATGTAAATAACCCCTCTTTTCTTCCCTCTGTCCATCTCCGCCTATCATATGCTAATGCCTGTTGCTTTTGCACAGGCGAGTAAGACAATCCAGGTGCTTGGAGAGGAAAGAGCTCTGGTATTTCTTTCTGTTAGAGGGGATTAGCAGTGCACCAATGCAACCAAAACCAGGCATAAAGAGAGGGGGCTCGTCTGGGAGGCGCTCAGTCTCAATATTTGCCCCGAAGTTGATGCAGGAAACTCGCCATTTATTTGTTGGTTTGAACACAAATGGAAAACAGTCTTTGACTTGAGAAGGTAATGTGGAGAAGACAAGTATATCCCACCAAACTACAGCTTTCTTCCTTTTTAGAGTAATTATTTACACACATTGTAACCAGTAGCAGAGCCAGCTTGGTCTAATAAAACATGGGTGGGCCCAGTAAAGGTCACTGATAATATGAGAAGGAGTGTTTAAGAGGGCCGATTGTAAGTTTCCCTCCTCTTTATCATTCCCTGAAGAGCAGCAACGTGGAGGTCTCAGAACAACTCTCACATGAGCTGAAAACAAAGATTGTTCACCATCATGGTTTAGGGGACAGATACAGAAATCTGTCCCAGAGATTTCAGCTGTCTGCTTCCACAATTAGGAACATACTGAGGGTATGGAATACCACAGGCACAGTTCAAGTTAAGGCTCCTAGTGGCAGACCAAGAAACATCTCAGATCAGCAGAAGAGAACAGTCAGTCATCCACAGACCAGAGACCTTCCCAAAGACCTACAACATCATCTAGCTGCAGATGGAGTCACTGTGCATCCTTCAACTATTCAGTGCACTTTACACAAGGAGGTGCTGTATGTGAGAGTGATGCAGAGGAAACCTTTTCTCTGCCCACAGGACAAACAGCAGCTTGAGGTATGCTAAAGCACATCTGGACAAGCCAGCTTCATTCTGGAATAGGGTGCTGTGGACTGATGACAATAAAACTGAGGTATTTGAGCAGAACAAGGGGAGTTATGCATGGAGGAAAAAGAACACAGCATTCCAAGAATAACACCTGCTCCCTACAGTAAAACATGGTGTTGGTTCCATCATGGTGTGGGCTGTGTGGCCAGTGCAGGGACTGCACTGGATATTAGGGCTGGCACAAACCACTATTTTAATAGTCGACTAATCGTGTCATGCATAAATATATAGCTTAATGCACCAGGATGCGCTAATATAAGTGGGATCAGATATGTACCATCTAATAATAAAGACAAGGTGATCGCTTATCAAACAACTTTAATTTACTTTGTAAGCTGTTAGTACAAATGCTGCAGTCACATGGAGGTAGGCACCTAAAACCGAAAATACACAACAAAGCTTTTTATTTGATCATAAAATACATTAAATTCTATTATTTTATTTGTGTCCAGACACACACACACACACACACACACACACACACACACACACACACACACACACACACACACACACACACACACACACACACACACACACACACACACACACACACACACCTTCTGAAATATTGTTTCAGATTTCTTTTCCATCATGGTGAAGTGGCCTGGTAGGTAGTTCTTGGGGAATTCTGGGTTGAACTGCTTGATGATCTCTTTCAAACCTTGACTGCCGACCATGGACAGGGGTCCCATGTCCGTGACCAACAGGAGGCCTCGGTCAGGAAAACTGCTCAGAGAATAAATGATGCATCGGCTATTAAATTTATTGTCAACTATTTTGTTCGTCAACGTCGTTATGATGCGTCGACTAAAGCCTAATTTATACTTCCCCTTCAGCTCCACGAGGGAGAGACACGCAGGGACAGAGACGTTTTGCTCGTGGACTTCTCCGTCTCCTAGGTCGTGTTGCAACCGAGGGCGTAGTGATGTTCTGTTGTATCCTGTCATGTATCCGGTCCAAGTTAGTGCATTTACTATTGTGGGGTGTTTTTAGCAGCCTAAATGGGTTTTCTGTGCAGTTTGGCTTTGGCTCATCCTTAGAGATAGGGTGAGAAGCTCAGTCATCCGGGAGGGGCTTGGAGTAGACCTGCTGCTCCTCCACATCGAGAGGAGCCAGTTGAGGTGGCTCGGGCATCTGGTCAGGATGCCTCCTGGACGCCTCCCTGGTGAGGTTTTCCAGGCACGTCCAACCGGGAGGAGACCTAAAGGTAGACCCAGGACACGTTGGAGGGACTTTGTCCCTCACCTGGCCAGGGAACGCCTTGGGATTCACCTGGAAGAGCTGGCCCAATTGGCTGGGGAGAGGGAAAACTGTCAAATATTTTATAGCTGATTGGCGAGGGTGCATTCACAGATGGATAAAAAAAATTGCTGTCTGAGTTTCAGGTTGGCCGATCACGGTTAACCTGTGAATAATGCCCAATTCCCATCACCAGAGTGTTCTGGATGTATGTCTGAAAATGTTGAAAATAATAAATAATAATATGAAATAATCTGGAAGCTGTTCCAGAATAATCCCCCTCCTGAGATGCCTCCTGCAGCTGTGTGTGTTATCTTCAGTCCCCCCTCAGCATGCTTTACTGGAGTTGAAAATGACGCGGTATTACAGCGAGACCCGGGGCTGGCGCCGGTGTGGAGTACGTCTGTCACTGGGGGAGGGTGTAGTGTGTCGTGTGGATGGTGTCATTGGCAGCGCTGATGGCATTGTTTAAGGACATCCTGTGCTCCAGTGGAATGAGAGAAGCGGAGGTGAACGTTTGTGGCACATATCAGAGCAGAAGATGGAGCGCTCGGCTGCCTTAGAGCGTGTTCCTGCCATGTGGGAGGCAGCTTTCCTGAGAGCAGGCCCAGTTAAAGAGCGTTGTGAGCTTCCAGGCTGCACGCCACCACCTGCTGTAATCTCTGATGTAGAGAGCAACAATCACCCCGGCAGCTTCCTAACCCAGTCAGCTGACTGGAAAGAGGTGGTTGGCCTTTCACAGCAGCGGTGCTGCTTCACTGCCCTAGGCTCCCGGCACTGACCTCTAGCTGTGTGGGTTTGTGTGTGGAGCAATCACGACTGACTGTGGAACTTGACTGGATGCTCAGTGGAAAGCCGACTCCACTGCTGGTCCACTAAAAAGGGTCAGACAACAACTCCTAACTTATCCCCTGGTGCAGGCTTGGTTTAGTCCTGCCTGTCGTACCAGTTCTGCTTTTCAGCTCTAGTGTTTCCAGTCATCTTAGTAGATATTTGACTTGCTGAATGCATAGATAAGCAGCCAGATGTTTTAATGGAACAGCTGGCGCACAGGTGAAGCCAGGTGTAGTCACGGGGCAGCGGTGGGTACTAGCCTCCCTCTGTCCTCTCCTGCAACACAGAGGTTATTGAGAGTTTTCTCCTGAGTCCCTGAGGTTAGAGACTAAGTAAATCCATCCATCTTAATGCACTTATTTCAGCACCAGCAGAGGCTGTATAAACACTCGTGTATCCGACATGCCAGGCTAAACCCCAACAGTCTGGAACCCATCAGGACTAAATTAAAGTCTACGTCTCAAATACAAACATTTAAATGGGCTGAACTCCAGAGATCAAAGTCAAAGGCCTTAGATTTCCTGTAACCCCCCCACCACACACACACACACACACACACACACACACACACACACACACACACACACACACACACACACACACATGTTTCTGCTGTACTGAGATATGTGGCGGCTTGGCAGCCAACCTGGCTGAGGGGAGAGCTGCTGCACACTATGCTTGTCTCTACATCATCTCACATGTCTGAGGTAACACATGGCTGCTTTTGCTCCAGTCTGAGGAATGTAGCAGCATTAGTTTGAGCATGGTTGGTTTATTTAGAAGGACCGGGTGGTTGGAGAGAAGCACAGCTTGGATACAATCTCCTTATTTGGCCCAAGGTGGTGGGAGGACAGAGCTTCTTCTGAGGCTGCAAACACTTTTATTTCAGTCGTCGCTTCTCCTTTTTCATCTCGTGTGTGTGTGTCGGGGGGGTTTGATAGCACCCTCGCCCTTACACACACACACACCCACACACCATCACCACCAACAGCATCCACTGATCCAATGTGGCGTTAGCCACTCTCCTGCCAAATGTGCTGCATTAGCAGGGTCAAGGCACCACACACACACACACACACACACACGCACGCACGCACGAACGCACGCACACACACACACACTCACAGAGTTTATCAGTAGCTAGCCATTCTCAGGTCACTGCTGGTGTGTTCAGGCCAATTAAGCCCATGTCAGTCTTTGGTCCCTACGGTTGGAGTGACTTTGCCAAAGAGAGGGGGGTGTATACTTAGAAAAAATAAAGTTAACAGCTGAAATAGCAGGAAATGATGCAGTTAAAAAGCAGATTGTAGAAGAAAGTAGTCGAGTGTTGAAAGTGGTCAGTATGTCCTCCAGCAGTCTAAGCCTATAGCAGCATAACTACAGAGATAATTCTGGATAACCTAGCCTTTTAGACTGAGGCATGTTGGAGGCAGGGCAAGGGAGAGCCGTATTTACCGACTGTACACTCCACCTCCCTCTACTCCCCCACTTCTCCAGATCTGGGCTAACATCAGATTTTAACCATAGGCCCTATGAAATAAAAATGTTCTAAGCCTATATCGTATCATATCATGTACGTCAAAGTTATCTTTCAACAGAAGATAATTAATAAAACTATTTGTATAAAATAGATCCAGATGTTGTAGTCCATCTATGCTACAATATTTTGATAATTTTACCCTGTTAGTGGTTTTAATAGTTGAGCAGGTGCCGCTTTTTGACTCGTCACACATGTCTTTTTAAAACATGTTTAAACTGTTCAGAAGACAAATCCAGAGAAAGAATAGAAAGAATTACCCCGATGCTTGCAGATGCGCTGACATTTTAATCGTTACGCACATCGCGGAGTTAGACAAATCAGTCAAGAAAAGATTCCCATTACAACATCTGAGCAGGACACCGCTCAGCGCAGCTCGATGTCAGTGTGCATTTATTATTCTTATCTGGATTCAATGGGTTTGAGCACGTGAGGATTAAACAGCTGCTAAATCCATATTCTAGATGATATCACCTGTTCATCACCACCTCACACCCCATCACCTTTTCTTTTTAGTTCTTTCTTCTTCTTTAACCTGTATAATTCTTTTCTTTCCTCTCTTTACCTGCTTCTGTACCTTTACATCTGTATGGCACAACCACACAACTTTCCAACACTGCGTCAGACTCAGCACACACACACACACACACACACACACACACACACACACATTAAATCCACAGCACAATATCATAATTTATGCGTCATATAATACAACCACAAACACTGTTGGATCTTTATTATTTTTATTATTATTTACTTTTCTGTTATTTATTAACATACTATTTTATACATTTAGTTACTTATTCCATCTTATTCACATGAAGGCGTCATATTTTAGCTACTCACACACATCTATGGGTGCACTAAGATTTGTCTCATGGAACGTACATGGAGCTGGCTCCATAGAGAAAAGATTAAAGATATTTGATCAGCTAAAGAGAGTGCAAGCAGATGTAATATTTTTACAAGAGACTCCGATCTGCCACATCCGCAGATGAACTTAAAACACCTGAGTTTCCCAGCATGTTCTCTGCCTGCTATAACTCTAGGCAAAGAGGCGTAGCTATTTTAATACACAAAAACATCAATTTCACAGTATTGGACACAGTTTCTGATCCAGAGGGTGGATTTATAATGTTAAAAATATCTGTACAGAACCAAAGCATATGTATTGTCAGCATATACTGTCCAAATATTGATGACCCTTCATTCTTTCAGAATTTTTTCTCTGTACTCTCTGAACATTTGGACTGTCGACTTATACTTGGAGGCGATTTTAATTTTTGGATGAACTCTTTAACAGACAGGCTCAGTACAGCTGGGACTCAGCGCAACTGGCAATCCACAAACATAGTTAAACAGTACATGAGTGATTATGGGTGATCTCTTCATCCTAACCGTGGAGAATATACTTTTTTTCACACGTCCATACTCTCATTCATGTTTGTATTATTTTCTAGTCAGCAGCTCATTGTTGGCTGACATTTCAGACACTGAGATACACCCCATAGTTGTCAGCGACCATGCTCCGGTTTCTTTAACTCTGGTAAACAAGAAGACAATCCCACCAAGCAAAAACTGGAGGTTTAATACATCACTGCTTAAAGATGAAGGTTTTATAGAACTTTTTAAAAAGGAGTGGGCTTTATATTTAGAACATAATGACCTGCCTGGAACATCAGCATCTGTTCTCTGGGAGGCAGGAAAGGTAGTGATGAGAGGTAAAATAATCTCTTTCTCATCACATAAGAAAAAAAACTGAAAACAAACATATTCAGGAGTTAGAGGAAATCATTGTCTTTAGAGGCATCCACAGAAGAAGAGCTACTGAGCAAATTACGTGAAGCTAAATTAGAACTTCATGGAATTATTGACAAAAAGACACAATTTTTGGCACAAAGACTATGAATAGAAAACTTTGAACATAGTAATAAATCAGGTACATTTTTAGCTAGCCAGTTAAAAATTAATAAAGAGAAAACTACCATATCTGCTGTTAAAGACTCAACTGGGAATATAGTTTATGACCCTGAAAGCATAAACAACTCTTTCAGAGACTTTTACCAAACTTTGTACTCACCACAGATAAGCTCATCAGATAACGAGATCAATGAGCTCCTTGACAGGATAACACTTCCTAAATTATCAGACAGCCACGTTACAGTCCTGGACTCGCCACTAACATCAGCTGAGCTTCAGGAAGCCCTTAAATCCATGACTGATAGGAAAGCTCCAGGTCTAAATGGGTTTCCAGCAGAGTTCTACAAAGAATTCTGGATCACTCTGGCTCCAATATTTTTCAGAATGGTGAGGAAAATCGAAGAGAGTGGCAGATTACAGCCAAACATGAACTCAGCCAATATTAGTCTCTTGTTAAAACCAGGCAAAGACCCTGCATTTCCTACCAGCTATCGCCCAATTTCTCTTATTAATGTTGATCTCAAAATAATTTGTAAAGCCCTGGCAAAAAGATTAGAGAAGGTAAACCCCTTCATAATACACCCTGACCAAACTGGTTTCATCAAGGGTAGACAGTCATCCACAAACTCAGGTAGATTACTTAATTTGATAGATTGCTCTTGGAGTAGAAACATAGAAACTAGTATATTATCTCTAGATGCAGAAAAGCCATTTGATAGAGTTAACTGGAAGTTCTTATTTGCAACTTTACATAAATTTGGTTTTGGGAACTTCTTCATAAACTGGCTACAAACATTATACAGTTCACCAACTGCACGTGTCAGGACGAACGACCAAATATCAGCTAGGTTCTGTCTTCAGAGGGGGACCAGGCAGGGATTACCACTCTTCTCCTCACTGTTTGCTATCTTTATCGAACGACTAGCAGCAGCAATTAAGCAAACAACAGTTATTAAAGGGATAAAGTGTAAGAAAATAGAACATATGATCAGTCTTTATGCAGAAGATGTTTTACTCTTTCTCCGGAATTCTCAATCCTCTCTCTCCCATTCAATAGAACTGATAAACTCTTTTTCAAAAGTTTCAGATTACTCTATACACTGGTTAAAATCCACAATTCTACCAATTTGTTTCTCTTTTGTCAATTTACTTAATACACATTTGGAGTCAGGGAATATCACATACCTGGGAATTAATGTCTCTCCCAAGTTAGAAGATCTAACCAAACTAAACTACATCCCACTTTTAAAGAAAGTGGAAGATGATCTTGCAAGATGGAAATCCTTACCGATATCACTCATGGGGAGAGTTGCTACAATTAAAATGATGGTCTTACCCAGAATAAATTACTTATTTTCATTGATCCCAAACAAACCACCAGCTGACTGGTTTAGATCTCTGGACTCCTCAGTTACCAAATTCCTTTGGCAGGATAAACCTCCACGAAATAGCTTAAAAACACTTCAGAAGACCAAAGACAAAGGAGGACTGGATCTACCCAACTTTTATTATTATTTCTTAGCCAACCGGCTGCAATATATACCAAGATGGTTGCAAGGTAACCCACTAGATGAGTCCTGGGTAGACATAGAACAGACACTTTGCAATACGTTAGAGCTTTCAGACTTTCCATTTAGTAGCTCAAGCATAAGAAAACATTAAGGCTTCAAAAGTATTAATATCGGCACCTCTCTGACAGCATGGTGGGAGTCTTCACTAATACCATGCAGACGCACCCCTATCTGGAATAATCCTGATATTTCGCAAAATAATAAAATGATGAACCTTTCGGACTGGAAAAATAAAGGAATCCTATACCTGGACCACAAATATGAAGGATTGGACTTAATCCCATTTAATAGAATAGTCTCCTAATTTGGAATAGATAAGAATAGCTTTTGAGAATATCAACAAATAAATCTGTAGTCAAACAAAAATTTAAGCTCAATAAAATAGAATTACAAACACCACCAAGGGTATTGGACTTCTATAATCTCAAACCCCCCAAACTACTGTCTAAAGTGTATAAGACACTGTCCAAAATAGAAGATAGCATAGAAATCCCTTTTGAAAAATGGGAGATGGATCTATTAGTCAGCTTTGACCAGAACTTCTGGTCCCAAACTTGTTTAAAAACTTTTAAAATGATCAGAAACTCCAATTTACAATTAATTCAGTGCAAAATTCTACAGAGTACACTACACAGGTCATTGGATGTTCAAGATGGGGTTTGTGTCATCTGACCACCCAAGATCTGTCTGGACCTGCTCAGTGGCCTAGTGGTAGAGTGTCCGCCCTGAGACTGGGAGATCAGGGTTCGATTCCTGGTCGAGTCATACCAAAGACTTTGAAAAAATGGGACCCAGTGCCTCCCTGCTTGGCACTCAGCATTAAGGGTTGGATTGGGGGGTAAAACCACCAAATGGTTCCCGAGCACGGTCATGTCTGCAGCTCACCGCTCCCCCAGGGGATGGGTCAAATGCGGAGAACAAATTTCGCACACACATCACTGTGTGTGACAACTAATGGGACATTAACTTTTAACTTTAGCTTTAAGATATCAGCAGATAAAAAGTGTGGAGTCATATAGAAATACCTTGCAAACTGCAATAAAACATACATAAGGGAAACCAGGTGCAAACTCAACACACGAACAACAGAACATCAAAGGGAGTGTGAGAGGGAAGCCAGTAGAAGACACACAAGAGCAGCCAAACAAGAAGCAGAAAGAAATCAGCCGTAACAGACCACCGCACCAGGGAAAACCACATAACGGACTGGGCCGGAACACGGGTCATGAACACAGAACAACAAAAATACCAAAAATGGATAAAAGAAGCAATAGGGATAAGGCACAGGACCATGAATAGAGATGATGGAGTATTCACGTTGGATCACGGATAGGACAGTGTCATCAGTGGGCCGTAGAGGGCGACATCGTCCTCTGCTGCCCGCGGATAAAAGGAAGTGATGCAACCATCACCGGCGATCTCTGATGGCGGCTAGAGCTACTAGCTGAAACATGTCAGGTAAACAAACGACTTTTACTAAACTGTGTAAGAAAAGAACAAAACATGACTTCTATGCTTCTCATATTCATTTTCTGTTGATGAAATGAATGAACACGATGTTCAGAGTACAACCCAACACACACAAACACATTTATTTTTTATGTGAATGAGGACTCCCCACCATTTCCTGATTGCCTGCCGTGTCTGCGACGGACAGATCAAGAGACATTAACTATGTGAGTTGGCAAGTGCTGCTATCCAGCATGTTTTAGTGGTTTCCCCGCTCCAACACACCTGATTTAATCAGCAGGTGATATGGCTGTTACAGAAGGGGCTTATTCTCTCAGAAAAATCTTATGCTGTTTGGTTTAAAGGGAGGGGTCGGCTGCAGGAGGCTCATTGTCTACTCGTCCAGCAGCGGGGCGTCTGAGAGGCAGACATAGACCACTGAGACTGATCAGGGTAATGAAAGCGAGGCTTTAATCGTTCCCAGTAGAAAAGAGGTTAGCTTCTCTTGTCTCCCTCTGATTCTCATAAATATGCAAGACAGAAATGAAACTGATGAGCCTCAGGCCAGATTACAGAGGGTACAGACCCGGCTTGTTAGTGGTGCTCTATAGATCCCTCACACACACACACACACACACACACACACACACACACACACAAAAGCATGCACACACGCACACACGCACACACACACACACCTTTCATCCGGCTCAGCCCACATCTCAGACTCCGTCAGAGGCCTACTAGAGAGCCACAGCCTTCAGCTCAACGTCGCCCCCATGTGTTGGATGGTCAGACTGGACCATCGTAGGCTGCTATTCTCTGTTCCTAGCAGCCTGCCCAAAGCCATCAGCATCTCTCAGCCTGTCACCATCTGGTGCACATTAAGATGGTTCTGGAGGGAGCTGTTTGATGTCAGCGTGCTTGCATCCCCTCCTCCTTCCACGTGTCAGATTTTACTGTAAACACTGTTGTACAACAAGCCAAATCCTTGGGGGGCTGGCTGGCTAATGGGTATTATAAAGCGTACGTCTGCTTTAACCGTGACTTTTCTGAGATGGAAGCTCTGCTGGGTCATGCAGCGTTGCGGTGTGGGGATGCCTGTCTGAGCCCGTGTCTTTGCTGAGGAGGCCGTGAACAGAGCCTGCATTGTTCCCCTAAAGTAACCCAGACTCAGGGCGGCCTCAGCCCAGAGGGGATATCAAGTTGTTCTCTCCCCACCAACATCACAATCCACGCTTAAGCTCCCAGTTTTAACGAGAGAGCAAGGAGACAGCTGACTGTTTGGACGACGGCACAGTTCAAATAAACAGCTCAATCCTCCCAGCCTCCTCTGCTCTCACCCTCCCTCCCCAAGTATCCGGGTCCCACAGACAAACATCATCACTGACACGCTGGCCAGCGGACCTCAGCCGGTTTGTGGAAAAGCTCGTTGATGGGGCTGTGCTGAGGTTTCCGGGGCAGTGAGGCTCATTTTAGTGAGAAGCCAGCAGACCACACTGGCTAAAAGCTGAAAGAGTGGATGCTACCCGCGCCTCACTAATCGGACTGCAGTGAAACCCAAGTAAGTGGATAGAGATTCAATCAATGCTTCCGGAAAGTCTGTAAGAGTTAAGAAACGGAAAGGCTGCGTGCAGATTGATACCTGTCCAGATTCCAGCCATTTGATCCCTGCATTAAAGTGTTTACCCGCAGGAATGAGTTTCTGAAACAGCTTCTACAGCATTCCCAGGCGCTGCCGAACCCGATCTTTGTTGTGTAGATGTGTGTAAAAGCAGTTGGCCCATTTCAGATGGAGAGAAAGAGGACAGACTGATTACACCCAGGGGACTAATTTCTCTTCCTGGATCTCCTCCCGTGTCCTCCTGGAGCTGTCAGAGAGGAGGAGAACTCGTCAGTCCGTCTTGGTGCAAGACGAGAACCAGCTGCAGGGGTGTCCAATCCTGGTCCTGGAGGGACGGTGTCCTGCATGTTTTAGTTTGAACTCCGTTTCATCACACCTGATTTCAATCAGCAGCTAACTAACAGGCTTCTGCAGAGCCTGATGAGCTGCTGCACAGGTGTTTCAACCACTGAATCAAGTCTGTTGGAGTAGAAAAACCACAAAAACCTGCTTGATACTGGCCCTCCAGGACCAGGATTGGACACCCCTGAGCTCAAGCATAGAGCAATATTACATCACTTCCTGTCCCTCATGTGACCCCGCCCCTCTTTAAGGTCTGCGGTTCAGGTGGACAGGAGCACTTTCACACCCAAACTGACCTTCTGTGTGACATCATTAAGTTATGTACTTGGTGTGCTGGGAAATTTAAAGTAAGTGTGTGTGTGTGTGTGTGTGTGTGTGTGTGTGTGTGTGTGTGTGTGTGTGTGTGTGTGTGTGTGTGTGTGTGTGTGTGTGTGTGTGAGTGTGTGTGTGTGTGTGTGACAGAGTGTGTGTGTGTGTGTGTGTGTGTGTGTGTGTGTGTGTGTGTGTGTGTGTGTGTGTGTGTGTGTGTGTGTGTGTGTGTGTGTGTGCACGTACTAGGGATGAATGTTTTCCAAAGTTTCTTTAACTGGTCATTGACGCCTCCTTGCGGTTAATAGCCGGTTAATCAGAAACCAACAGGATTTGAAGCAGGTAACATATTTTATCCAGTTACAACTTTAATGGCAATTAACCAGTTAACCGGTTATTTGTGTGCATCCCCATACACGTGTGAGAGGCTAACCTCGGTTTTTACACTGAAAGCATCAGCGGTGCGGGAATGGCGAATCCGTTAGAGTCTATGAAGTGTTTAAAACGAGCCGCGATGCTGGGACGATAGGATCACGCTCTGTTTCTGCTGCGAGCCGCTTCTGGGACACGTCAAATACCACAGTTAACGTCGGGCTAGACAGGAAATCACACACTGTTTCAGTGTAAAATCCCTGGTAATTTACAAAATAAAAGTTTCGCCGCTATGCTATTTCATATATAAGAAGCTTACATGTGACCCAACAGCTCATTTACACCCAGCATCGCCCCAGAAGTGCAGCGGTGTGTTTTCATGGCTTTAATCCTGGCAATGGGGAGGAACAACATCATACATGACATCAAACAGTGATAACAGCGTGATTTCCTTCTTTTTGGTTTAATGGCAGATTACATAAACATACCGTGACCTGAAGTCTGGAGGGATCTTGTGATTTTGCGAGTCCAGCGAAGAGCACAGCGAGGAAGCCGCGCCGCAGATGCTGCCAGCGTGAAACTGGGTCAGACTTGTGACGAAACAAGTCTGCAACATTCTTTAGTCCACTTGCTGACTTCAGAACCAGTTGTGTTGGCTCCTCCTCCCATGCAGATTCAGCTGTTTGATGTTTACCTATGTAACGTTTGTAGGTGGTTACTTTTAATAAGTTGTCAATAGAATATAAAGGTATTCAATAAAATGTAATATTCCATAAAAATATGGATTATTAATCTTATTGAGCCTTTAATATTCGATTGCTGATTAATATAGTTACTTTGCTTAATCCAGGGAAACAACACTTTATAATGATTTAACACAGAGACAAAAATATAGTTTATAAAAATAAATTTATTACTATATTAATGATGATGAAAGGTAAATGATCATCAATGGTGATTCAAAGTGTTATTAAATGAGACAATGAATGAACTCTGATGAAACATGATGAAAAACGCATTGTAATTACCGCGTTACTGACAATTGTACCGAGTAAATATTACCATTTTCTTTCCCTGTAATGCCTTACATTACCACATTACAGCAAAAAGCAATGCATTACAGTAATTAACTACTTTTGTACCGCGTTACTCCCAACACTGCTTAAGTCTAGCCGTTTTACAAAACAATGCCGTCAATTTGCCACAACGCCGTGGCAGCATCAGGGAGTCTTAGGTTTGTGGTCAGACCGTGGCGGTAATGTGGCGCAGTCATGTTCTTTTTATCAAAGATTACACGATGGTGGCATAAACATGGCTGCAGTGCTCCAGTTTGCCTTCCCAGCTGATAAAGCAAAACCTACGGCCCATGTTTACTTTCATTTTCTTTATAGTTGCCGGCCGGAGCTCAGCAGTAACTCCCCACGTCATCATGACAGCTCCCTCTGTTGCACCAAGGTGCAGTCTCCGTTAATGAGACAGACAATATCACAATATTAACACCAAGTTAAGTGGAACGATTGCCTAAAAATTTTTGTAACGCATTTATAAAACGCACCTTTGTGGTAATATTGCGCTGATTTGCCGGCACATTGTGTCACATTAATGTTGCAGCAAAGCTCAAATGAATCTGGCATCCACATCCCAGCCTGCATTGAATCTGCAAGCCATCTGCTCCAAGTGTCCCCAGGAGAGCTGTCCTGGCTGGACAAGTCTAGCTGTCCTTACTGCTAGTCACCTGTGGCAGCATGCCCGTCATCGAGTGTCTGACCCAGCTCCTATCTTGTTACGCTCCCTCCCACCCGCCAGCCGGACCTCACACCCGTAGGGATATAAAAAGATTTGTTCTGAAAAGGAGAGCTGGAAATGGGAGACCTGGCTGCCACTGATCCCACGGCTGCATCGAGTAAAGATGGTGACGGGGGTGGGGGGGCTGTTTCAGGGAAATGACCACACCATCCAGGAGAGTGTCCAACGTGGCGAGGGGAAATGAGCAGTGAGAGAGGCTAATGCGTTTAGGAGCAATTACAGGAACAGCTGTAATCAGAGCCACTGTGTGTGTGTGTGTGTGTGTGTGTAGGGGGGGGGGGGGGGCATGCTAGCTGCTCCTCTCTGTTCCTAAATGTCTCCATTATGACTGGAGAGAGACGAGAGCAGGAGCATTCCACCTACCAGCCTGAGCGAATGGATCCTGCAGGTAGGAGGCCTGTCCCTGTGCCTGTCTGTCTTCGTCCTCATGCTAACACGAGTAAGTGCTCTGTCTCGGCGTGTCTGCTGGTTCTCTGGCTCTTGCACTAGTCAGGCAGGCTCAGTAGCTTAGTGAGTCCAGCTACTTCAGATTCACACATTGCATGGAGGACCAGAGTCCCAGACAGAGCTTCACTCAAGGCAGCATGTTGGTTAACCACAACACGCACTTATAACCCCCCCCCCCCCCCCCCCCCCCCCCACCACCACCACCACCACCACACACACACACACACCGGCTCAATCACTGCTTTGTGTGTGTTGGTGTGTGGTGATTTCAGCACTCTGTGATATTCTTCATCAACATTTGACAGCCCCCACCCACCCCCCCACCCCCGGAAGTCACTAATAACAAAACAGGTCCAGTCCAGGACCCTCCACATGGCAGCATGTCCAGCCCCGCTCTGGACACAAGGAGAGGATCTTGTTGATCTTGGAGCAACCGACGCTGTTGAAGAACAAAGAAGCAGCCAGGGTTTTCCTTTCTGATGCTTTAGCTGCTTTCTCCTCCATGGATGTCCACCCAAAATCCAAACGTATCATCAGGATTTTTGTAAACATTAAATCAGCTGCTTCCTTTTAGCGTAAAAGATCCACTTCCTGTGTTGAGCTACACGTGAGGCCCAGCTCCACAGCTGTACCCTCACTCTTCTGCCTAACAGAAAACTTCAACACAGGCACAAAGATATGAGGAGTGAACGTTTGGTCATGACTGTTTGGATCAAGACCCGCTCGCTCTGGGATTGTGTTGCTCTCAGCTGCATGACCTTTGACCTTGGTGAGTTTTAGCTAGTTCTGTGTAGTTCAGCTGTGGCGGCCATCTTTTCTTCATGTTGATGCTAAAGGTTAATCAGCTGTAGACGTTCATCCAGGGATTTGCTCAAAGTTCCACTCAGATCTGTCAAGTTCTCCGAGTTGTTTTACTACCAGAGACACAAACACATTCCCATCGCTCACCTTTGGGCTGCAGATCTATCTCATGGATCAGTCTCAACCCTTAGGGCAAGGGCATTGTTCTGTTTTTAACGTTGCCATAGACAAACACCCTGCGTTGGAGTGTGGTTAGAAGGCTGCTGGGAACAATTATTGCTACATTTGTAGGGCAGCAGCAGCTCAGGAGGTAGAGCTGGTTGTCCAGTGATCGGAATCCATGACTCTATTAAACAGAAGTTAAAGTATACACTAGCTACTATCTCTGTCCCTAGCGAGACAGGAGGCATTGTAATTGCCAACAAAGCTGTTCTTTCAGCAGAAAATGGGGACAAATTAAACAAAGAAGATGAAGGTTGAAAGAACCTGAACCAGTCTACATGTTGGAACCGTTAAAATCACACTTAAACAAATGGAAGTTCATTTCCTACAGATAGGATGTGTTTCTGTCTTCCTTAAGTTCAGCCTGATGTTTCAGCTTAGAAACTCAAAGTTATTGAATGAATTACTTAAATCCATCTTTTTTTTCCGTTTCTACCTTATAATATTTTGTAGAATTTACTGCAAGTAAAATAAAAATTAAATGGTCATTAAGCTGTACTTGATACCCAGAAGAAAACTGTTTTGCCTTTGTTCTAGGGCGGCAACAACAAATCAATCAAATTGATTAAGAAATGCCTTGCCAACTAGGGATGGTTACCTTTCACATTTGAATCAATTCAGTACTAATTCCCGGTACCTAGGAATCGATATCGGTACTTAATGGTACCAATTTTCGATACCTTTGAGTGTTTAATAATTAATAAATTCTCCTGTTTCATTAAATATGTTTTCCTCACTGTATAACCATATTAGATAAATATGATGATAAATAGCATACAAACTGTATTTTATCATTGTATGGGGGTAAAAATGATACACAAACTAAAGACCAGCTTTTCCCCTCTGCACAAGCTGTGTGATGGTGGGTCGTTGTAACATAATAGCGCCTTGGGCTTCCTGACAGGGTTGCAGAAGGCGCTTTATAAATAAAGCTTTGATTTGATTGATTGATAATAAACAGCTAATTACACAGAAGCAAACATCTCTGCTGTGACCTATACTTAATGTGCATCTTCATTCCTTTGGCCGTTCATTTTCAAACTGTTGATCTTCCCTACTCAGATGTCGGAATTTCCCAGTACCGTGGAGAAAGCGAACTCACCATTAGCTGCTAGCAACAGAAGCTAAAGCATCAAGCTAACGTTACCTTAAACAGTTTATTTACCTGCATGAACAGAGTAAGACGATGGTAGCTCACTTACAACATTGTCGATATCAGCATCACCCATCGCATTTAGTGAAGGAGACCCAAACTTTGGAGCATGTTCTTTCTACTATGCTGCTTGTAGGACGTGTTTGTCTGAAGGTATTATTGTGAAAAAGCACAAGGAAAAGCTGAAAGACTGGGACTACAAAGGAAAATAACATCAAAGCAGGTGATCGGGTGAGTGGTAATCATGTGACAGTCCACGCTGACAATGTGATGACGTTTATTGTAGCGTGTGAAGCCTGTGAGCTGCAGATCAGAACGACACAGCGTCTGTCTGAATGAAAACGCTTTTCTTATTTGTGCATTTTGGTTGTTTTTGTCAAACTCAGCAGAAATACGCAGCGCTCTGGGACGTGTTCAGTGTGTGAGATATACAAGTAACTCCTCCGGTTTAATATGCAAAAACAGTTTTTGTTCTATCTTATATAGTTTCAGTTCTACAAGCATTTGAACACAGATATGCAAATGGGAGCGCTGGCGCTCCCGCCGGTCTTAAAGGGTTAATTATACATATATTCTCAACAGTCATTTGGATCATCGGAGACAGCTACATGAGGCATGGTGCCCAGAGAGCTGCAGAGATCGTTGAAGACAACCTTGGTGTCCCTGACGTCCGTATCTCCTGGTTCGGTTGGGGAGGACTGCGGTGGAAAGACCATCCCCTCTTCTTTTTCCACTCCCTGCGAGGAAGAGCAGCTCCTGATGTTCTTCTCATCCACTGTGGCGGCAATGACATGGGGGTGGTCAGCAGTGTGAAGCTGGTCAACATTATGGAAGATCAGGGGTCTCATTGATCAAGCTTGCTTATGCACAAAACGGGGTCGGAAAACTGCGTAAGCAACTTTCAACGCAAACTTTGGCATTTATTAAAAAAAGTTACCGGAAAAATGTGCGCAACTTTCAGTTGACTAAGGACCTGGCTTACACATATTTTGGACATGGAGAGCAGGTGCTGCTGCTGAGAAGATACAATTATGAATTTCTGCAACATTATCACTTGTACCATTTTGTACACACACAGAGCAAGCCCACCCCCTCCACACACACACACACACACACACACACACACACGCACGCACACACACACACGCTCGCACGCACGCACGCACACACGCACACAGCCTGAAGCGCCGCCCCTGCCCCGACATGTGCAATATCAGCAGGGGCCAGATTGAGACAGAATGCCACACATCGTTTAGAGAACAACACAGAAGGCATGATTTTCATCTTTTATTTTCTTGCCAGTTCTTCAAGTGTTCCTGAAATTTCAGTCAGGATGTCACATATTCTGTGCAGTTCTTCTCGCACTTCGTACACCGCACTAATCATGTCCCTCTGTGCCTGCAGGACAGCGTTAGTTAGCACCCCACCACTTCCAGGTGCGCCATATGCCCGAGGTGCACTGGTGAGACAGGCTGAGCCTGCAGGCACATCTTCGGTCGCCGCCCGGGATGCCTCGTTGGATGCTTGGTCCAGAGTCATTGGGGAAACAACGAGATTTGGTTTTGTTTGATATTTCAATAATGGACACATTTGATGTGTATTAATAAAAGGCTTAAACATTACCAGTCTCCTCTGCATGGTCAGTGTCTCCCTCCTTCATCGTTATGATGCCACGCACGCTTGCCAGTCCGAGTACCGCTGAGATCCTAACGGTGAGCGGTGGGGGGTCAGAGGTGCCAGTGGCAGACACACTCTGGCGGTGGCAAGACATCTTTTCTTTTCCTCCACCTTCAGATCGGACCATTTCTTTTTAATATCTGCGACTGATCTCTCTGAAGAACTCACAACATAGACGGCTTCAGCAACGTTGTGCCACTCCGTGGATTTTCTCTTATTTGTTTTGCAAAAGCACTTCCTTTCATTTCTCCACCTCACCCACAGGTACTTCCATTTCTGCTTCTGTGAAATTGCTCTGCCTTGGTCTACGGTCGCCATCGTTAATGGTGGAGCGCTGCAACGAGCCGGCTTTGCACGAGGCACTTTGCATTGACCATTTATGGCAGAAAGTGGGCGTGTTGAGGGCGGGATGTGATCCAGAAACACGTGAGCGCATTTCTAGGAGGTTTGTTCTTAAAGGCCAGCCCCTAAAGCAATAAATAAGAAAACCAGCTGCTACACCTGTAAAGAAACACTCCGAACAATCCAACAAAAACACCTGTGGGCTGAACGGTAAACATGTGAATCATCAACATACACGTGTTTGTGCAGAAGCAGGTGTGAGACCTCCATGCTGAACCAGCCAATCAGCAGCCGCCACAGAGACCAGAACCTCTTCCCAGACAGCCGAGCACCTAGCAACGAGCAAGTCGGGGGGGCATTCATTTTTCACGTTTAATCCGATTAATCGATGAATGAAGCTGAGACCCCATCAGCTTCATCGATGACCCAAATAGTCGTTTGTTGCAGGGTTAGGTTTTAGACTCATGACCCCTTGCAAAGATACTTTCACTAGCAGCTCTTCTGGATAGTTTTCACCCTCAAGGAAATTTGCAAACAATTGCTTGACTGTAGCAGAAAATCATTTGAAATGACATTTCAGTGTCCATGGCTGTTCCCTGCAGGTTGTTTCTGAGATCAGGGACCCACACATGTGCTGCTGAAAGACGAGGAGGCTATGCTGTGTGTTGGATGGGCTCAGACGTTAGTGGGGGCATGCTGTTTATTGTTTTCCTCTGTGTGGGAGGGAGGTCTGTTAAAGACGCTTGTCATTAATGCAACAGCAGGCTTCATTAAGAACAATAAACAGAGCAGAGAACTTGGCTGATCTCCAAGGGAACACGTGCTGCAGAAACCTCTCCTGAGGCCAGACCACTGCCAGCACTCGCTGCTCAGTTACAACTCATCATTTTGTTGTCAAACTCAATGTGTAGAAAGAAGAGGAGCAGTTGCTGCTGGGTCTCTTACAGCTTTTTCTGATGTTTCACAATTTAAGGTCTGACATGAAGAACTGAGAACCTGGGGTTTTCATCCTCTCGTGACTGTTTTAATGTTCTGAATGCACACTGCCACACTGGAGACTGGAACAAACACTATTCAGCCAACATTTCACAATCAGGAAACATTTCTCCAGGCGACAAGTGTCTCTTACAGACAGACAGGGTTTCCAGACCTGGAAAGCACTCGCATCAGCTGTTCTAGTTCAGCCTCTGGCCTGTGACCCACAAACGTGCTCCAAGCTGCTCTTCACAGCTCATCAGCGCGCTGATCATGGTGTCCGGGTCTGGGATAGTGCTCAGATGTTCTGATGGGAATCTTTTCTTCATTACTTTTGTTACCTCCGTGGTAACGTTTAAAGTCAAAGTGGCACAATCATTCATTCATGACACGCACCACTACTGCAGAGCTCATCACCTGTTCCACAGTGATTTCACCGCGTCGATGCAGCCTTGCAAAGCGCACTCTGTTTTGCGGTTGGTGGATCCCTTGGATCTGCTTAGATCAAACGTAAGAAGCAGTTTTTCTGGAGGATTGAGCGGAGATGTAGGAAGATGAGACCGACAGGAACATAGTCGGGTAGAAAAACAACAAAACAAAACAAAGTGTTGTTGCCTCCACTCTTCCATCTCCCAGCACATTCTCTGCTCATGAAGTGAATGATGCCACCGAGTCACTCTGCTCCACACGCTGCTCTTGTCTTAACAACTTGTGCCCTTTAGCCACTAGACCTGCTAGATCCTCTCAGCTGATGATACCCTCCGGTCTCTACGCACCAATCTTAGAGCTGCAGAACGGAAATGGCGCAAAACAAAAGGTCCTGGTGATCAATTGAAATTTCATGAATTACTGTCCTCATTCATTTTTCCCTCTCACTGAGAACTGTGTGAGACTTTTTAACATGGACAAATTTGTCCCTCATTCTCCTCCACCTCTTCAGGCACTTGCCACCTCTAATCCCACATTTCCCATCGTTTCCATCCACAAATAAAACGCCTTCACTCCTCCAGTCGCCAGGGGTGCCTCCAGAAAATTTTGATAGGGGTGGCCAGACGGGGTCAAAGAAATTTTTGGGGTGGCACACCAAATTGGTCCTTGTGGTAGCTCAAGGAGAATTTAGCCTGTGGCGATGTACTGCATTGCATCTTTATTTGTTTTTATTAAAATAACAGTACATATCCAAAACATGTAACTTACATTTTACAAACACAAACATTTTAGAAAAATAAATTTCAGTTATTTATAATATTATCCCAAATTAAATTAAAAAAAATTTTTTTAGGTTATTCACCTGTTGCAGTGTTAAAAAACTACAGTTATGTCTTGAATAAACAAGGTCAACATATGGTTTGACTTAACATTAATATGATTTTGTTAACACTGGATTTTCCTGGGGGGGGGGCAGCAATTTTCTATGGGTGGCTATGGCCACCCCTTGGGGGTGACCTTGCGAGTCACGGGTGAATAAGGAGTTTAGATTTTTAGTTTTCCGCGACTTTCTCCATGTCTGCCGCTAGATATCCTCGGCTCTCTTTGTGTTTTTGAGGGTGCAATGGCGGTGCTGTAGACAACAGCGGCGTCCTGATCAATCACATGCTTGCGTTCTCCATCTCGATGAACAGATGTGTAGAAAAGAGAGCTCGATTCCGTCCGTCCTTGTGAGGACTCCAGCAGGCTCGCAAGGACGGATATTGGCATTGCGTGTGTCCGTCCCAACGCAGACGCAGAAGTATAAATTAGGCCTTAGTCCCACATTGGGTCTCCTGACACACACAGAGCCTTCACAAAGCCCCCTCATACCCTTTACTTGTATAATCCAGTCCCCTCATTACAACCTGCACCACCTCTGAAGCTCAGACAAACAGCAGGGCTCTATGTTTTGAGAACCTCTCGTGAGAATTGCACTATTTGTTTTCAGGGATGATGGAGACTGACAAATGAAGCCCTGTGGGAGGGGAGCTGGCATGTCCTCCTCCTTCCTTCTTCCCCACTCTGCCTGGCCCTGGAGTGTTCATTATGACCAGAATAGACACCTTTTTAGCGCGTCAGCACATTCTCAAAGCAAGCTGTGGACCTCGGGGATGTGGAGGAGATTTGGATTTCTTCTCTTTCCTGGCTGGGGGGGGGGGGTGTAGGGGTGATGGAGCAGCATGCAGGATCTGCTAGGCTTTGCTTTTGTGTGTGCACATGAGAGAGTGGAGGGGAATGTTTTCTACGTGGCTTCTGGTTGGTACATCTGCATCATTGTGGCTCCTTTTCCTCACTGAGGAGTTTTGGTGAAGGTCTTTGTGGCTTTACTCCGTGCTCTGCTCTGACCCTTGACCCCTGACTTAATATCAGTCAGAACTGCAGCTACTGAGCTGTTTTAGCATGGTGGTAGCCATGATCTTGTCATGGAGCTCCCAGAGGCACAGATCTGAGGGGAGTCAGTAGATGGAAGCCCCCCAGTGACAGGGGACTGTGCTCTCCACCCAATGGTCCTGGGGACCATCTCCACCTTTTTGCCAGGATTTATTTGACCTTTTGCCAAGTCCCTGTGGGGCTCTGGGGGCGTTAATCACAGTTGATCACCATTGCATTTTTTTAAACTTGTCAGTTTCTGCGTCCCCACCTCCTGCTCGTCATATGTTTAGTTCTCGTTTTCTTAATGAGAGCGCAGCGAGCACATTTTCTGCTGTTTTTGATCCACTCTGTTCTTCTGATACCGACCCAGATTCCTTAACTTCTCAGTTTAACGAGCACTGCCTCTCCATTCTGGACCACATCTGTCCTGTCAGAACAAGATCAGTTCCTGCAGTGAACCCTACTCCCTGGTTTAACGACAGCCTTCAGCCTGAAGCACCAATGCAGGAAAGTTGAGCACTTATGAAGAAAACTCATCAGCACGTCCCCCCGCTGCACCTAAAGGATCTTCTGACATCCTTTAACTCTGCAGTCAGAGATGCTAGGGTTTCCTCTTTTTCCAACCTGGTGTCCCAGAGCAAAGGGAACCCCAAGGTGCTGTTTAACACCATCAGCAGCATCGTCTCTCCTGCCTCTCCTACAGCCTCCATCCACTCTGTTGCCGACTGTGAGAACGTTCTGTCTTTCTTTGTGGACAAAGTCAATAAGGTCAGATCTAGCATCTCTCCTTCAGCCTTATCGCTGCCTCTCCCGACTCCAACCTGGCCTGTCATCCTAGATAGCTTTGCTCCTGTTTCTTTGCCTGAGTTAACCAAACTACTTAACTCTATGAAGACCTCTGCATGCCCCCGAAACACTCATACACAATACATTAAGATACATATTAAGGTTAATATGCACTTCGCATAGGAGTTTTAAAGATTCGTATTCACAGTATTAAGAATTTTGTATCTGAAGAAGGCATGGCTTTCTGAGAAATGTTTTGGTAAAGCCTTCCAGACATGGCACATTCTGATTTGCCAGAATACGCCAGAAATTATAAATAATGAGTTTATTAAAACAGGATTTTCTTCCCGATTAATTCAGTTTCTCGCTGACCCTCAAACCGGCCAATTCGGGAAAGAAGCATTTTTGAAACCATCTTCTCCTTTGACCACCAGTCAAAGCCTCTCTGCAATGCTGTGGCTGATACCAGATGAC
This sequence comes from Nothobranchius furzeri, assembly GCF_043380555.1. Classification (NCBI taxonomy): domain Eukaryota; kingdom Metazoa; phylum Chordata; class Actinopteri; order Cyprinodontiformes; family Nothobranchiidae; genus Nothobranchius; species Nothobranchius furzeri. The sequence goes on along the minus strand of NC_091750.1, from coordinate 42,060,154 downwards.
CGGCTCTCCTGAGAGCCAAGCAAACATCAGCCTTAGATGGAAACAAGCATTCCAGCTTCCTGCCTTCACCTCGAGGGATCTCAGACTGGACGGGTCTCATTGGAGCTATGTACGGGTTCCTGATATCAGAGTTCACTCCACCGGCAGTGATCCGCACGACCCCCCCAAATCGAATGAGAACCTCCACACCAAGGGTGTGTAGACTTGGCACGACAGATTGCGTCTGATGAGGTTGTTAATAAACAACTCTCTACTTTATAACAAACAACAAATTATTTCACACCCAGATTTCACAATCCCTCTCAGATCCAAAGAACGGTTGGTACAACATCTAGCTTCCATCACAGCACCTCACACACACCATATCACTTCTTATTATTCATATCTTGTCATGTATCATTAGTTTAGGAAAACGAATTAAATTCATTTTATAACCTATATACTGACTCTGTCTTTATTAATACAAAGTGTGTTTATGGTCCCTAAAGAAGCAAAGAACCCTAGAATCTCCTGATTTAACATTCAAAGATCAATCAGATTCATTTTTTATATAGAATATAATTTAATGTAGTTATTTAATTACTACATAATTGCTGCGTGGAAAAGTTAAGGACACTGTTCAAGTTCATAGATACTCATATCGACACTTACGGTGCCAGACTGACCTGTATGAAGAAGTTTTATTGGCCATTTGACAGGCCTTGAGCTAATCTACAACTATCAACTAAAGCATCAATTTGTGAAGGGCTACAAATGAAAATATTGCCCTCTTTTATGTTCCTCTGAGATACTGAGAACAGTAAAGATGGAACAGTTGATTTAAAAGATGCAACAGATAGAGACCGACTACAGTGAAATTTACTTACATGTCTCGAGAACTCCATTATAAAAAACTCAAAGGTTATCAAAAAGCGGTCCGAGAGGACTGGATTATGTGGAAACATCGTTATTTCCTCACACCCTATGCCATAAGTCAGCACAAGGTCTAATGTACGATGGCAGGAGTGGGTGGAGCTATGTATTCTTTGGGTAAAATCAGTTGAGTCTAAGATATTACTAAAGGCTATATTGAGGCTATCATTTTCAATGTCCACATGAATGTTAAAATCCCCCACTACAATGACCTTATCAGTATTTAGCACCAAATCAGATAACAAAATCAGAGATCTGATCCAAAAACTCGGGCCTGGTGGACAATATAAAGTACAAACAAGGGTGGTTTTACAGTTTTGCAATCTGGATTAGGAAAACTAAGAATAATATGTTCAAAAGAACTGTTACTATTAACTGGTAAGGGATTGATTAATAGGACTGAATGAAAAATGGTTGCTACTCCTTCTCCTCACCCTGTACTTCGAGCAATGTGATGATTTAAATAACGAGAAGAAGTCAACTCGTTTAAACTAACATAGTCCACTTGCTGCAGCCAGGATTCTGTGAGAGAGAGAGTAAAGAAATCTGATGATCACAAATCAAGTCATTAACAAACAAAGTCTTGGAAAAAATAGACCTAATGTTCAATAACCCACATTTAATTTTTCTAGTTTTCTGCTCAGTTGAATTTGTTCTAATATTTATGAGATTTCCATGATTTGCTTTATTAAGCCTGATTTTTAATCTGCTTCCTGGTCTGGACCCTGGGTTGTCATGGAGGACTAATAAAATTGGCCATGTTCCTAGAAAGAAGAGCTGCTCCATACAAAGAGGGATGGATGTCTTCTCTTTGCACCAGACCAGGTTTACCCCAAAAGTTTTCCAATTATCAACATAGCCCACGTTGTTTTCGGGACACCACCTAGACAACCAGTGGTTGAAGGACAGCATGCAGCTAAACATGTCGTCACTGGTCCAATCAGGCAAGGGGCTATAGAAAATTACGGAGTCCGGTATTGTTTTGGCAAACGTATACACCGAAACAACATTAATTTTAGTGACCTCCGATTGGGGTAACCGGGTGTCGTTACCGCCAGCGTGAATAACAGTCTTATCCTTAGCCAGCGGTTTCAGGTAGGGTTTAATGTCACCTGCTTTGGCCCGAGGTAAATGTTCAACAATGGTTGCTGGAGTCTCTAATGCCACATTTCTGACAATGGAGCTGCCAATGATCAGAGTCGGCTTGTCAGTGGGTGTGCCGCTGAGCGTGTTGGTGGTGTCCCACAGGCTGGGTTGTATGCTTCCCACGTACTGTCACCCAGCCGGCCTGAGGTCCCGGCTGCTCGGGTTCTACTGGAGAACTGCTACGGGGTGGTTCTGATGTAGTTAGCCCTGCACTAGCTTAGTAGCTACAGCTATCCACGGGCTTTTCAACAGCGCGAAGCCGGGCCTCCAATTCTAACACCCTCACCTCCAAAGCTCCAAAAATGCTACATTTATTACATGTACCATTATCACTAATGGAGGCAGAGGCATAACTAAACATCTGACACAGATAGGAGATAGAGAGGCAGAGACATAAGTAGCCATAGCCATGCTGAGGCTAAGCTAACTGGACGAGCAACCCATTCAACACCAAAAAAACTGCATGCAAACTCAAATGGTTCCCTAAAAGCTTTTTGAACAACAGAAAATGTGTATTTTAGCGTGCTTATGTGCTAACTTAGAGATATCCCAGTACAGAGAAATTTAATCAATTTTAGCGAGCCACAAACACCGAACACCTACACGGAGTGCAACACTGAAAACAGGTAGTGACGCAAAATGCCTTACCGCAGCCTCCGTTCATCTCCAAGATCTTGGAAAATGTTGTGGCTAAACACCTCACAGCTGCTCTTGATGAACATAACATCTATGATAGTTTCCAGTCAGGTTTTCGTAGAGCCCATTCTACAGAAACAGCTCTTCTTACGGTCTCTAATGACCTTCTGACCCACAGTGATGCAGGGGGCTGTTTTGTTCTGGTCCTAATGGACCTGACTGCAGCCTTTGACACTGTTGACCATCACCTGCTACTGGAGAGGCTGAGACTGGGTAGGCCTATCAGGAACTGCTCTGGAGTGATACTCCCACTGGTCCAGGAACCTATGAACCGAGTTATGATTTTAACAGTAACTCACATATCGAACTTGGACCCTTGCACACCTCTCACATACCTGTCATCAGCAGAGAGCGATCACATAAACATAAAACTAACCGGTCTAATCTTAATAATCTTAAAACTGTTGTCAAGAATCTCACCCCAGTAAATAGCACAGTTACTCCATCTTTAGCTACTATCAATGTGGCTCTAAATGTTTGCTCTCTGCTGAACAAAACTTTTATTATAAATGACCTAATTTTAGATAATCACCTTAAATGTGTATTTTTGACAGAAACATAGTTGAGTTCAGATGCTCCTGCTGTTCTCACAGAGGCATCCCCACCAAACTTTAATTTTACTTATTCAATAAGAAATGGAAAAAAGGGAGGCGGAACTGCTTTTATAAGCTCATCTACACTTTCCGCAAAACCTGTTTTATTTGACAACTTCACTACTTTTGAATATAGTGCAGCCATTTTTAGCAATCTTCAGATTTTATGTGTCACTGTATATAGGTCTCCGAAGCACAGTACACTTTTTATACAGGAATTTTCCGAGTTTGTATCAATTCTGCACAACTCTTTTGATAGTATTATCTTAGTTGGTGATTTTAATTTACACATAGATGACCCTGCAGACCCTTTTACCACTGAATTTTTAAACATTTTGAGTTATATGGATTTTACACAACATGTTGCACAACCAACCAACGACAGAGGACACACCCTGGACTTGGACATCACTTATGGTCTGTCCATCGGTGTGGCCTCTGTCATGGATTTAACTATCTCAGATCATTTCTGTGTGTTTTTTAACATCACCAGGATAATTCAGCAGGAGACCTCTGTGAGAACTGTAATGAAACGCCATCTAACCCCTGAAGTGGCTGCTGGTTTTCTGGAAACTTTTAAAAAGATCCCTCCTATTAATTTAAATGCCCCCTGTGATTTTATCTTCAATGATTTTAACAGTCGACTTAAATCTACTCTGGAATTGCTCGCTCCACCTAAAATTAAAAAGCTACAGCCCAAACCGGCTTCCCCTTGGAACAATGAAAACTTTAAAATGTTGAAAAGGTCTTGCAGGGTGGCGGAGAGAAAATGGAGGAAATATAAGAACACAATTAATGAACAAATATACACTGTCATCTAGGGATGGGTACCTTTGACATTTGAATCGATTCGGTACTAATTCCCGGTACCTAGGAATCAATACCGGTACTTAACGGTAACAATTTTCGATACTTTTGAGTGTTTAATATTTTAATTCTTTTTTATAATTAAATATATATTTTTCTCAATATATAACCATATTTGATTAATATCACGATGAATAACATACAACTGTTTGTATTTTAACATCTTCCTTGTAGTTTTATAAGCTGATAATTAAACTGAAGCAAACATCTTTACTGTGAACCAAAATTTACTGTGTATCTTCATTCCTTTTGCCATCCTTTTTCATTTGATTTTTCCTACTGGGAAGCTAGAATTTCTGAGGAGAAAGTGAACCCTAACCCTTAGCTGATAACAATGGTGGCAATGGAAGCTAACATATCAAGCTAAAGTTATCTTAAACAGTTTATTTAACTGCTGGAGCAGATTAAAACAATGATGCTTCACACTTAGATCGTTGTCGTTGGTTTCATCTTCACCTAATCACCCGTCGCATTTAGTAAAGTGAAGCCAAACTTTAGAGCGCATTCGTGTTCTTCTAGTCAGAAATTCGGAGTTCCGAGGAGAAAGCGAATGCAACATTAGCTAAACGGAAGCTAACATATCAAGCTAATGTCATCATAAACTGTTTATTTAACTGCTGGAGCAGATTAAAACGATGATGCCTCAAACTTAGATCGTTGTCGCTGGTTTCATCTTCACCCAATCACCAGTCGCATTTAGTAAAGTGAAGCCAAACTTTAGAGTGCGTTCATGTTCTTCTAGTCCGAAATTCGAAGTTCCGAGGAGAAAGTGAATGCACCATTAGTGGAACGGAAGCTAACATATCAAGCTAAAGTTATCTTAAACATTTTATTTACCAACCGGAGCAGATTAAGATGAGGATGTCTCACTTAGATCGTTGTCGCTGGTTTCATCATCACCCAGTTACCCATCACATTTAGTGAAGTGGACCCAAGCTTTAGCGTGCGTTCTTTCTGCCATGCTGCTCTGTTTACAACTGGCTCGCAGTGACCGACGACATAACGCTCTTGCGCCTGCGCAGCTGTCTAGGCAAGTTCTCGTTAGGAAGGACGGGTACCGAAATGAGGCACCGTTTCAAAAGACGTGAATCGGTGCTCAGTCTGTACTATGGAATTCGGTCGGTACCTTAGAAAGTACCGAATTCGGTACCCATCGCTACTGTCGTCATCTTCCTCCGCTTATCCAGGTCCAGGTCACGGGGGCAGCATCCCAACTGGGGAGCTCCAAACCGTCCTCTCCCTGGCCTTCTCCACCAGCTCCTCCGGCAGGACCCCAGGGCGTTCCCGGACCAGATTGGAGATGTAACCTCTCCAGCGTGTCCTGGGTCGACCCGGGGACCTCCTGCCGGCAGGACATGCCCGAAACAACTCCCCGGGGAGGCGTCCAGGAGGCATCCTGACCAGATGCCCAAACCACCTCAACTGGCTCCTTTCGATCTGGAGGAGCAGCGGCTCTACTCTGAGTCCCTCCCGAATGTCCCAGCTCCTCACCCTATCTCTAAGGCTGAGAGAGGAGGAAACTCATTTTGGCCACTTGTATCCGCAATCTCGCTCTTTTGGTCATTACCCAAAGCTCATGACCATAGGTGAGGATTGGGACGTAGATCGACTGGTAAATCGAGAGCCTGGCTTTCTGGCTCAGCTCCCTCTTCACCACAACAGATCGGCTCAGCATCCGCATCACAGCAGATGCTGAACCAATCCACCTGTCGATCTCCTGATCCCTCCTACCCTCACTCGTGAACAAGACCCCGAGATACTTAAACTCCTCCACTTGAGGTAGGGCCTCTCCCCCGACCCGGAGTTGGCAAGCCACCCTTTTCCGGTCGAGAACCATGGTCTCAGATTTGGAGGTGTTAATCCTCATCCCAGCCGCTTCACACTCGGCCCCAAACCTACCCAGCAAGAGCAAAAGGTCAGAGCTGGATGAAGCTAGGAGGACCACATCATCCGCAAAAAGCAGACGAGATTCTCCTGCCACCAAACTCGACACCCTCCAAACCACGGCTGCGCCTAGAAATTCTGTCCATAAAGGTAATGAACAGAATCGGTGACAAAGGGCAGCCCTGGTGGAGTCCAACCCTCACTGGGAACAGGTCTGACTTACTACCGGCTATGCGGACCAAACTCACGCTCCTCTGGTAAAGGGACTGAATGGCCCTTAACAGAAAGCCACCCACCCCATACTCCTGGAGCGTCCCCCACAGGGTGCCCCTGGGGACACGGTCATAAGCCTTCTCCAAATCCACAAAACACATGTGGATTGTTTGGGCAAACTCTCATGCCCCCTCCATCACCCTTGCAAGGGTATAGAGCTGGTCCACAGTTCCACGGCCAGGACGAAAACCACATTGCTCCTCCTCAATCTGAGATTCAACTAGGGGAAGTGTAATTGTCAATTGTTTTATACTTGGGGAGGGGGGTTGTGATGGTAAAATGGGATCTATGGGGCCATTTTAATCTGTGAAGCAATTTGAGTTGCATTTTTTTGTATGAAAACTTCTATAAAAATAAAGTTGATTTGATTTAATCTGTCTGAGCGTTCCTTCTCTGTGGCCGTCTCCAAGATTAGGTCCTCCACCACCTCCTCCACCCATGGTGTCCCACAAGGTTCTGTGCTGGGGGCATCTACTGTTCCTACTCTATCTGCTTCCTCTTCAGCACATCCTGAGCTCCTTCAAAGGAATCTCCTACCAACTATGCGATGACATCTAACTGTACATCTCCTTTAAGCCCCATGAGATGTCTGAGCTGCAGCTGTTACACACCTGCTTAGACTCTATCAAAACCTGGATGGCTGGGAGCTTTCTACAGCTGAATGAAGATAAGACTGAGATCCTCATCTGTGCCCCAGACAAGCTGGTTCCCAAAATCAGAGACTCTCTTGGTCAGCTTGCTTCTCAAGCACCAAACCCTCTGTCAGGAATCTTGGTGTGACCTTTGTCCCAGGTCTCACCCTGGATTCTCATGTCAGTTCTCTTGTTCGCTCTTCCTTTATCCATCTCAGGAACATTGCTAAGCTGAGTCCAATTCTGTTCCACTCTGAACTTGAGACTGTTCTCCACACCTTCATCTCCTCACGCATACTACTACTGTAACTCTCTTTTCACGTGTCTGAGCAGAACCTCCCTGAACCGTCTACAGGTGGTTCAGAATGCCTGTGCTCGGCAAACACACCCAAATTACCCCACTTCTCCTTCAGCTTCACTGGTTGCCAGTAAACTTCAGGGTTTATTTCAAGATCCTGGTTCTGGTCTATAGGGCCTTACATGGACAAGCACCATATTACATTGGTGATCTTCTCAGTCCCTACACCACCAGCAGGTCCCTGAGGTCCAGTGATCAATGCCTACTGGTTGTGCAGCACCAGGCTAAAGACCAAAGGTGACAGATTATCTGCAACTGTGACCCCCAGACTCTGGACCTCTCTCCCCCTGAGCCTGAGATCAGTGGACTCACTGGTCTCCTTTAAACTCACCTGTTCAGGTTTTGGTGTGACCTTCACCTCCCTCTCCTTTTTTTAGTCTTTTAATTTTTTCAAAAACTTTTTTTATATGTTAATTTTTTTGTTTTTGTTAAGGGCCTCGTAATTTTTAACGTGTGGATTCTCTCCATCATCAGTCCGGACCTGTCAGGCTAGCTTGTGTGTGCATCATGTGCTGCCATCAGATGCTTTAGTTAATCTGTGAAAGGGGGTTAATTAATCACACAGTTTGATGTTTTTAGCGTTTTTTAGTTATTCTGTTTTGTTTTTCTGGTGCACTTCCAGATTTCAACTTCAATGTGCTCTCCACCAATGGCATAGAGGAGCCTCCGGGCCCAGGCCTCGTCAAGGTATCAGGCCTAGAGTGGAGTCAGAAAAGGAGCCAGGAGAGCTGCAGAGACCCTCAGCCCCCTGAATCCAGCACCCCATATCCCCCAGTACCCCCTCACACCCTGCATGTACCACATTCCTGGGCCCCGTCTCCTCTCCAAGCAAACAGTCCAACCCAGACTCTGGTTTTAACCCGCCTGCTCCCTCCCTCAGAGGCTCTCCCCCCACCTCACACACCTACAGTCCTGCCTCCCACCCAGGGCCAGGAGCCCTCAGCGCATCCTCATCCTAAGCCTGTTCACACCAGACCTCAGACCACACAAAACCTCCACCCACCCTCTCTGGCCCTACCATCAAACATCCACCCTCATCAGGTGGGGGCTCACCGGCCCACATCACACAGCCAGTCCCAGCTCCTCTCTACCTACAACTGCCACAGGTAACCTCCATACTGACTTTAAAGAGGGCTATCATGTGACATGCTTCTAGCCTGGCAATGCTCCATTGACGGCTCTTGGTCGTGGGGCGGGTTCTACCATTGTCTTTCAAACGATCTCCGCATGCTAGTGGACAATGAACAATGTGACGTACTCACCGCAACGGATGTTGGTAAATGAGGTGGTCCGCTGTTGAAAAATGCAAAAGTACATCCTTTATTTTTTTCAAAAAAAAATTTTTTAAACCTGTTTCTGCCCCTGATTCTAATGAAGCCCAAGTCCAGATAGTCCAAAATTGATGTAAAAGCCGTTTCAAATGAGCTGCCGCCGTTCTGTTCTGTTGCATCATTTCTTCCCACCAGACTAATACAGGGCCCTGATTGGCCCACAAAGCTGATAAAGCACTGTGATTGGTCCAAAAAGCAGATAGAGCACTATGATTGGCCAGCCAGAATGCTGCTGGGGCTGCGGAGGTTCCAGTGGAGCGTTCTTAGACCAAACTTTTCAAAGTAAGAATTTGGTCTAGTTCGCTAGGCTAACACGCTTCTGCTGTCAGGGGGAGTTCTCGGTGATTAGCATCAATCACCAGCACACACTTCTGTCAGAACCCACCTCTGACATAGGCTGACAAGGGTTTATCTGTTGTCTATGCTGATAGGTAGAGGTAGTGGTCAGCCTACTGCCTGCAAAAACGTTACTGATAACAGTTATCTTAATCTAATCTCAATCCTCATCTTGTGCACAGCTCAGAATTAAAATGAAATATCAGAGCAAGTATGAAATATACCAACAGGTGTAGAAAAAGCAGTCAAACATGTTTCACAGGAATCTTTTTACTTTCTGGAGGGGAATTTATCTGAGAATGAGAAACCAGCCTTTGGTCTGTGTGTTAATCCCAGTAAGCATTAAAAACTACTGTGTTTTTATTTATTCCACTTTATGTGTTCAAAGAGACAACCACCTTCTTCTTTTATGAAGTTGCCATGCCCATGTTGGTCCATTGTGTTCAATAAAGCGTCTGATAACGTAGGACATGAAGAAGCACACTCAGCCCCATCAACAGCCTTGCCTCACAGGCTCCTGGGACTTGGATCTACCCGCCTCGCCTTGTGCCAGCGCCGCGTTGGCCTGGCACCCGCTGTGAGGGATGGCAGCCAGGGCCTACAGCAATGAGCGAGTGCTGCTAATGAGCTTTTAGGCTTAAAACATGAAGCTGTGGAGAGGTCTACAGGGAAAACCCAAACACACTACAAAAGCCTGTTTGCTAACACATACACACACACACTCACACACACCCTCCACGCCTCTCATCCTATTTCAGATGTACTCATTTCCTACCTGGCCTTGAAGGAATTGGCTGAGCAGAAGCTGTTCAAAGACAGATGCTCGTTTAGTTGCGTTTGCCAGCGGTGGTTTATTCATGTCCAAGGGTGTTGGGAATGTGCTGTTTCCAAAGATCGTGTTTGACCGGATTCTGGGAAACAAGCTGAGGCAGGGAGGCATTTGGACATGGAAGATAGTTGAGGTGTGAAAACACTGAGCTGGGATTTGGATGCTGCAGCAGATGGAGTCGAGAGGATGCACAGGAACAAGTGTTAAATGAACTAACCTGGCTCCATTTCCCTGTTCTTCTGTCATTACAGCAACAGCAGTAGTAGCGCCCCAGGCACCAAGCTCCACGGGCCTGCTCCCTCCCTGCACCTCCCCCACCACCTGCCTGCTCCTCCAGTGGCAGCAGCAGCCTCCAGCTTCCCACCTGCATTGCAGCCCTTGCCACATTCCCACCACCCCACTATGTTTGCCGCTCCAGCTACATTGCCACCACCACCACCACTAACGTCTAGCGCCCTGCCGGTACCCGGGCATCCTGCTGCTGGGAGTGCATACTCAGGTACGTCCCCACGTCGCCCCCAAGTGGTTTGGCACAGGATTGCGCCTAAAAATAGCTATTGGAACATACGTGTGTGTGTGTGTGTGTGTGTGTGTGTGTGTGTGTGTGTGTGTGTGTGTGTGTGTGTGTGTGTGTGTGTGTGTGTGTGTGTGTGTTATGGAACTGCAGTTTCTAGCAACAATGTTCATGAGTGAGAAATCCCTTTCTTCATTCAGTCCAAAGTGAGGCCGGCTTATCTAGTGAAATCCTTGTGAAGAGAAAACTCGGCCCTCTTTCCCAGTCCAATAAAGTTCTAAATGAATGCTGAAAACATCGTATGGAGCCACGGTGGAACAGGAAGGATACCGGTATTCAGGAGGAGACCGTCTCTCATGTCAGCTTTTGTTGACTGTAGAAGAAAAGTCAACCACTGCTTGGCTGCGTGGTCTCTGAGCAGGCTGGAACGGTTATTAAAAGAGCAGATGCTGCAGCCTCAGAGGGGCTGTGGGGATCACAGTACAGCATGTGATTGGTCCAGAGTCAGATAAATTTAATCATCTCCAACTTCCTTCAATTGAAAATGACAATCACATTCATTTTGTTTTAAAGTTTGTAGATGTAGCGTAGGCAAATCAATGATTTGTATTTGTTTTGACCAGGAAGATGTAATATTCTATATTAATATAAAATATTAGCCTGCGAGGTCTTTATTGTAATTATTCAGAAGATTCTAGGTTCTTTGCTTTTTCAGTGATTAACCACACTTCATGTTACTTCAAGAAAGAGTCAGGATTATAAAAGTAAGAATTTATTTTGCAAACAATTAAAACGTGACTAATTAACTAAGCGTTTACTGTGAGTGGATGTAACTAAATGTGATGAAGGCACCTATGTGTGAGTGCGATGTCAGTCAGAGCTTCCTTTTCAAAGTAAGCTGAGTTCTGGTGAAAATAATTTGGTTTGCTCTAAGTTATAAAGCTGTTATCATCAGAAGAACATCAGACGCAATCTGTCATGTCTATTTCACCCGTTTTGGAGAGACCCTCTTGGTGGATCCGAAATTCGGGAGGGGGTCAGCTGACCTCTGGCAGCGGAGGGCTGTAGAATACCGTGGTACCGACTCTTCAGTCCAGAGATGTCTCGGGTCACAACAGCTGGATGGAACCGTGCGTCTGGCGGACTCTTATGGAGTCTAACAATATAAGATTTGTTTCTGCAGGAACTGTTTGCAGGTGCAAAAAGGTTTTGACGACGAGTCAAAATCTTTGATGTTAAAGAGGTTTACTACAGGTGGCCGGCCTGAAGCGATTCTCTAGAACTGTCGAATCACTCAGGCTGATCCAGTTTTAAGGTTTTGATGTTATGACTTGCACAGCCAATCAGAGGCTGACAAGTTTGAGAGATGTTACCAAGACAACTCAGAAACACACCTTCTTGATACAGGAAGTTCTGACTGGTTTAAAAGTCTCTATGTGTTGGAGTTTAACTTAACCGTACTTGTTATTGTGTGAATGCAGATGTGAGGACCTCGTCATCTAAACATGTTGAACACATGGCAGGTTCTAGTAGACATAAACATAACATAACATCCATTCAGCGTGCACATATTAATGAAGCATTTCATTATACAAGAATTATTATAAGTAGCAATAAACAAATGGTTATTTAATGATTATCTAGATTATAAATCATGGAAGAAGTTTATGTTGATTTAGGAAATCATTCTCGAATTTAGCAATTGATTCGAGCTGGAGTTGTTCCTTCTGTGGAGGCAGCCAGATGGGACCTTGGGAAAGAAAGTTATTGTTTATCTTTCAGAGCTGCAGAGTCTGTGAGCCCCAGCTGGTATGAAGGAAGGCTCATTTAAAGGGAACACATGCAGTGTTGCGTCTCCTTTCTGACCAGATGTTGAATAGATTTTGAAAGGTCAGGCTGTACCTAAACTGACCATTGCTGGACGTTACATGGATCAGAATTAAACCAGGGAGCCAACTTCCTGTGCTTAATTACCTTCTTTTTAAAGGGGCAACATCATCTAATGTCACACATGAAGAGGAAGTAACATTAAGAACTAGATCATCAATTTGTGAAGGGCTAGAAATGAAAATATTGCCCTCTGCTACGTTCCTCTGAGATGCTGAAGACAGTAAAGATGGAACAGTTGATTTAAAAGACGCAACAGCGTTGTCAGATAGAGACCGACTATAGTGACATTTACTTTCATGTCTCGAGAACTCAGTTATAAAAAACTCAAAACACTGTCTCAATGGGGTAGTGGGTGGGTAACAGTACAGAAGGTGCAGAGGGGTGTGTTAAACTACGACTCTGCTTCCTGGTCTGGACCTGGGTTGTCATGGAGGACTAATAAAACTGGCCATGTTCCTAGAAAGAAGAGCTGCTCCATCCAAAGAGGGATGGATGTCGTCTCTCCGCATCAGACCAGGTTTTCTCCAAAAAGTTTTCCAATTATCAATGTAGCCCACGTTGTTTTCAGGACACCACCTAGACAACCAGCGGTTGAAGGAGAGCGTGCGGCTAAACATGTCGTCACTGGTCGCGCTTTGCAGTCCTCTGAGTCTAAAATGCACTTAACAAGTGTGGGCTGTCTATCGCTTTCTTTATTCATGGCTTTTCTGAAGCTGAACTGTGAGGGAGGCCACTCCTTTGTCCAAGAAACTGTGTTTCTAAATATCTTCTTCTCTTCCTCCCTCCAGAGCAAGACCTTCTACGT